>NC_056733.1:335307776-335579604 GCF_019279795.1 Protopterus annectens | reverse complement strand
AAAGTGTATTTCACAGTGAATGACATTAGCAGGATTGCCAAAGTAGGGTATTTGAATTGTAGTGAGTGTGACTAGCCTAAATGCATTGCTTCTTACACAGACATAGAAACACACACAAAACATCCACAACTGCCATGTGTGGGGATAGAACCCCTACCAGAGTTCTATATCACACTACAGCATAAAGCAGTTAGAGGACGCACCATGGGGTTACTAGAGTATACCTTCCCCAAAGGTGTATTTCACAGTGAATGACATCAGCAGCCTTGCCAGAGTAGTGCATCTGAATTGCAGTGAGTGTGACTAGCCTAAAAAGCATTGCTCTCTACACAGAGACATACAGTTGCCGTGTCTGGGATTAGAACTCCTACCTAACTATTTTATCACATTACAACAGTGCACAGTTATAGGATGCACCACGGAGACTACTGGGCTACAGCTTTCCAAAAGGTGTATTTCACAGTGAATGTTATCAGCAGGCTTGCCTAAGTGGGGAATATGAATTGTAGTGAGTGTGACTAGCCTAAAATGTATTGCTCCCTACACAGACATAGAAACACACACAAAATAGCCACAACTGACGTGTGTGGGGAGAGAACCCCTACCAGAGTTCTATAATACACTACAGCATGAAGCAGTTATAGGATACACCACAGGGATTACTGGAGTACTTCTTCCCCAAAGGTGTATTTCACAGTGAATGACATCAGCAGGATTGCCAAAGTAGGGCATTTGAATTGTAGTGAGTGTGACTAGCCTAAAATATGTTGTTCCCTACACAGACATCGAAACACACACACATCTACAACTGCCATGTGTGGGGATAGGACCCCTAGCAGAGTTCTATACCACACTACAGCATGAAGCAGATATAGAATGCACCACAGGGATTACTGGAGCATGCCTTCCCCAAAGGTGTATTTCACAGTGAATGACATCAGCAGCCTTACTGGAGTAGGTAAGTAGTATTGTATTATTGTAGAATTGTAGTAAGTGTGACTAGCCTAAAATGCATTGCTCCCTACACAGATATAGAAACACACACCATCCACAACTGCCATGTGTGGGGATAGAACCCCTACCAGAGTTTTATATCACACTACAACATAAAGCACTGATAGGATACACCACTGAGTCACAAGGGTATGCCTTCACCAAAGGTGTATTTCACAGTGAATGACATCAGCAGCCTTGCCAGAGTAGGTTATTTGAATTGTAGTGAGTGTGACTAGCCTAAAAAGCATTGTTCTGTACACATACAGAGACATACAGTTGCCATGTCTGAGATTAGAACTCCTACCTAACTATTCTATCACACTACAGCAGTGCACAGTTATAGGATGCACCATGGAGACTACTGGGCTACAGTTTTCCAAAAGATGTATTTCACAGTGAATGACATCAGCAGCCTTGCCAAAGTAGGGCATTTGAATTGTACTGAGTGTGACTACTTAAAAAGCATTGCTATCTACACAGACAGAGACACTCACAGTTGCCATTTCTGGGATTTGAATTCCTACATAACTAGTTTAACAGACTGCAGCAGTACACAGTTATAGGACACGCTAAGGAAATTACTGGGCTACAATCTTCCCAAAGGTGTATTTCAAGGTGGATGACATCAGCAGCCTTGCCAAAGTAAGGCATCTGAACTGTAAGGAGTGTGACTAGCCTAAAAAGCATTGGTCCATTCGCAGACAAAGACACACATACACACTTGCCATGTCTGGGATTAGAACTCCTACCTAATTATTTTATCACACTACAGCAGTATGCAGTTATAGGACGCAACACAGAGATTACTGGGCTACAACTTTCCCAAAGGTGCATTTCAAAGTGGATGACTTCAGAAGGCTTGTCATAGTAGGGCTATGGGGAGGACAGTGTGTGTGCATGGGCCATAAACCATTCATCTAGAGGTTGACACACCAAATGTGGGCACATGCAGGGTTATATTCCATAGGTATGTGTATACAGCTGCGAGATGACCACTTACTTGTACAGTCATGTTGCACAGCTAGCACCTGCATCACATAGTCTGTAATTCTGATAGATACCAGTGGCTGACATCTACAGTGAGTGACATCTGAACCTCATGT
This sequence comes from Protopterus annectens, assembly GCF_019279795.1. Lineage (NCBI taxonomy): Eukaryota > Metazoa > Chordata > Ceratodontiformes > Protopteridae > Protopterus > Protopterus annectens. The sequence goes on along the minus strand of NC_056733.1, from coordinate 335,577,505 downwards.
GGTTGTAGCCATTTGGCTGTGTGCTGGGTAGGACAGGCCTCATAATGGACAGATCCTTGTCACAGTCACTCTCTTCCACACATCTATGTACATCTACTTTTGGCGTATTATAGCATGTTGTACTTGGATATATTTCTGTATTCCTATCCACTGTGTGTGCAAAGCATGAGTGGTGCATACTGAGGAGTGTCTGCACTAACATCTGCAACTGCCAGATATGTCTGGCCCACTGTTGTTTGCAGACATGGGCATCATTTGTTTAAGTGTGTGAGCATGCCCAGTATGCCCTTCTGTATTGAATGTATGGATCGATTCCAAGTAGTTTGTACTCCAGTGCAGACCTTTGTGTTGTATACCTACAGGTAGCAAACTGTTTCTGCAGAATATCCGTTGATGATTTGGCAATATGGGGACAAAGTGTGCAGGGGATAGTGTGTACTGTAGGTGATTGTGTCTGTGCTGCTTCAGCTACATGGTACTGCTGTTAGCAGAGATATTCAGATATGTATGCTGTTATACACTGTGATGTTTTCTTTCTTTATGTACTGTCAGGTGGACATTCCTGCTCACAGTGATGTCTTGGGGGACAAGGGTGACTGCAGCTGTATGTGGTATTGTGGGCAGATGCCTACATATTCATAGTAGGTTATGCCATCCTGGAGGGGGAGCTACAGCCACTTGCTGCTGGGTCTGTGTATCCGGTTCAGCACCTTGATGCAGTGCTGGCAGAGGATCCCATACTTGTACATCCATCAAAATGACAGTATGGCCTTATATTGTTATAGCAATACCTCACAGCTGTACAGATTCACAGAGATTACCCAGAGGCAGGGGCCATGAATCAGGACATTACCCCTGTTGTGGTGTATCCATCAACATGACAGTATGGCCTTATATTGCTATATCAATACCTCACAGCTCTACAGATTCACACAGATTACCCAGAGGCAGGGGCCATGAATCAGGACATTACCCCTATTGTGGTGTATGGGCAGGTATGTAGCCACCCATTTATGTGTTTACAGCCAGGGATAGTGTGTGCACACAGCTTTGTGTCGGACCTTGCACATTCCATGCTGCCCACGCCCCACCCCCATTATTCTGTCCTCTTCCTTACATTATGCATACATTCTCTGATACTTTCCCTATGGTTATCACCCCATCACAGCTGTGTGTTGGTGTTAGTCCACAGTTCATGCAGTGGGACATTGTGTACATGTTACTGTGGTTTGTCCACATGGTCTTGCATATGGCGTATGTGGAGTGTATTGTGTTGTTATTTGGGTGTCCATGACATAACATGCATTGGCAGTACATGTGAGACACAGGCCCTTGGCAGAGGCCTGTGGGCCGTTAGGTCTTGATGTGGGCCAGATGTGGCAGGCCATTGCATTCTGTCAGCCCTACAGTCTCAGACTGCCATACAGTATATTCCCCTGGGGTGACAGGGTAGGTGTGCTAGGTGTCCATGCCAATACTTTCTATCAGTCTTGATCAGGTGGTGTGGATGCTGGCAAGGTGCTACCTACAGCTAGTGACACACCTGCTTGGAACACCTGCAGTGTATGCTGCATCCTTTTGCTATTGCCATATACAGGTGGGGTCATATTGTACCCATTCTCCACAGCAGGGATACAACCAGGAATGTACCTGTGTGTGGTGTTTGTGTGAGCTGGGTGAATGTGTGCTATGGACACTACTCATATCTGACACAAAGATATGCATTGGGCATTCCAGTTATGCTTGCATATGCAGGTACATCAGCTGTTTCCAAATACATCAGTCCTACCTCCTTTGTGATCTGCGAGTGTTTGGGCGGACAGCACCGGTATCCCCTACTACAGAACCAGATAATGTGATGCATACCTGTATGTACTATTCCAAGGGTGTGTCCATTTCACAGTGACACAATATAGACTGTATGTCTGGGGTACTTTCCCCTGTGTACTGCTTGTATAGCTAGCTCAACAGCCATGCCATGTCAGACAGATGGTGACATATTACCACCATACATGTTCAATGGCATACTGCTAGCTTGTGTTAAACTGGTGGGTATTGTGTTCAGCACTGGAGTTGTGAGGACTTGTCCTGTCATCAGCAGTAGTGGGCAATGGCCACCAGGTCTTACCTCAACATGTATACATACCAACCACTCTCACACAATATGAAACACAGACCAACCTAACACACACATACCTGCATATTGTGTAGATGCCAGAACCTATCCTGCTACCTTGGCCACCTCTGTGCATCTGTGCTCTACTGGTATTATACCTACACATGCATGTTACTACATTTCTACATAGGGTTATGGGTGGGCAGACCTGACTGTACGACATGTGTACATCGGAGTGGGGGGCACACCAGACCGTTACTACATTTCTAAATAGGTTTGGGGTGGGCACACCTGACTGTTACTACATTTCTAAGTAGGATGGGGGGAGCACACCTGACTGTTTATACATTCCTACACAGGATTGTGGGAGGGGGGCACACCTGACTGTTACTAAATTTCTAAGCTGGGCTGGGGAAGGGGCACACCTGACTGTTCCTATATTTCTACATAAGATTGTGGGGGGACAGACCTGATGGTGTCTACATTTCTACACAGGACGGGGAGGCACCTGACTATTTCTACATTTCTTCACAGGATTGAGGGGGGCACACCTGACTGTTTATACATTTCTACACAGGATTGGGGGGGGCACATCTGACTGTTACTACATTTCTACACAGGGTTGTGGGGGGGCACACCTGACTGTTCCTACATTTCTACACAGGACTGGGGGGACATACCTGACTGTTTCTACATTTCTACACAGGATTGGTGGGCACACCTGACTGTTACTACATTTTTACACAGGATTGTGGGGGAGCACACATGACTTTTACTACATTTATACACAGGATTGGGGGGGCACACCTGACTGATTTTACATTTCTACGTAGGATGGGGGGCCACACCTGACACTTGTACACATTTGCTATGACTGTACTGGTATGTCAGATAGTCCATTTAATTCTGTATGCTAACCTATTATGCTGACTAGAGGCATATCAGTGTACTACAGGTGTTAGCTTTGATTGACCTACATATTAGTTTCTGACTTCCTACCCTTCAGAACTAACATCCCATTGCCTGACCTTCTGTAGTCTGTCTGTGTAGGCCTGGAGTGGGAGGTTACACATAGGCATCATTCAGAGGCCATGGCACAGCCTTTGTTAGTGTTTGTCTACACCTGTCCTGCTGGCTGAGACTGTAGTTGGGTATGTGAACCTCCCTGACTAGCATGTGTGAGTTGGACACACATGTGGCCCAGCACATTTCCTGCGGTGGGTTTTGTCGCCCTGTGTATTACTGGCTACTGTGGTGTCACCAGTATTTGTTATAGATCTCATGGTGCCACTATAGGAGTCTACTATCTGCTGGCATACCATTCAGCCAACCGATTCCCTTGCATGCTCACATCCATACCATAGATACAGGTAACAACACATTCTACTCCATTCAGCATTTGGTAGGTTGAGTGACTTACCTTGTGGGTGTCCCAGTATTGAGGGTGGTGCTTCAGGGCTGCCTATGTCAGATGCACATAGTACACTCCCTACACATGGTTGAGCACAGGTAGTGTCATGTTTGGCATCCCTTTTACTGTATTGAGAGTCAGAGAGAGATGTTATTCCCTGGGTCCCTCCTGTGTCAGTGTATGTGCTATGTGCTGCCTCTTTGTCAAGGCCAGGGCATACTAGGCACAACTCATTCTGCTTACTAGGGCAGGCTCAGGTTGTTCCTTCTCTGAGTCATTCTGTACCAATGCAGGCCTTGGCAATGGTGGGGGGCTGTGTGGGCCTGCTCCATGCTGTTCCTGCTGCAGCTGTTTCCACAGGATCATATTGTGTAGCATGGCACATACAATGACAATTTGGGTACATGTAGCTGGTGAATACTGTAAGGCTCCACCGGATGTGTCCAGGCACTGGAACCATGACTTGAGCATCCCAAACACATGCTCTATTATAATTCTGGTCTGTGCATGTGCCTCATGGAGTTCTTGTTTGGGTGTGTGTACATTTCTGATGGGTGCCATCAGCCACGGTTCCAGTGCATATCCAGGATCCCCCACTAGGTGACCGTAAGGGATGTCCCCATTGCCAAATCTGTGGTACAGCTGCGTCAGATGCCAGATGTGGGAATCATGCTAGCTTTAAGGGCAGCCAGCACACACATTCATTATTATGCCCTGGGCATCGCACACGACCTGGCAGTTGATGGAGGGGAAGCCCTTGCGGTTGATGTAGACCCTACCCTGTTCACCAGGTGGTGCTTTGATGCATATGTGCATGCAGTCTATAGCACCCACTACCTCAGGGTATTCTGCTATTTGGTGGAACTGTTGCATATTGCTGGCCAATGCCTCATGAATATTGGGGAAATATACGTGCTCACCAGCATGTGCTGACATGGCATTGAGGAACTGGTGGAGTACCCTGGATGCTCATGCCTGTGAGATCCCCATCATATCCCCAGTTGGCCTTTGGAAGGTACCTGTAGCTAGTATTATTAGGCCTACACATACCTTGGTATCCACTGGGATGGGTTCCCCTCTGTTAGTTCTGTGTGTCAGGTGTGGCTGGCACAGCTCAACAATTTGCTGTAGGAAGTCCCTGTCCACCATATATCTCTCCACTATCTCCAGCTCATGTAGCCTATGGTAGGTTACCCTGGGTCTGTACACTCTTCTCCATCTACTCACTGTGGGTTGGTCAACAGCATTCACATCCTCATCACCCTCAGCCTCTTCCACAAGTTGTTGTATGATAGCTATTGCAGCCCCTATAATTTTGTTGTTTTGTCTGTTAAAACTTCCCCGCTTGTATACACCAGTGGTGTAGAGTATGGGAAAAACCAGAGGGAAAAGTGTTTGCATAGTTTATAGTAGTGTTCTGGTCTGGGCTGGTCTGCTGCCTGTGTAATTGGCTGATTCTGATGCATTTCACCTGCCAGCTATGCTAGTTCTCCTAGATTACTTTCCTACTGCTGTTTTCCCTTCCCATTGCCTTCCTGTTTAAGCCCGGGGGCACGCTGTGCAAACACAGTGCACAAATGTGCACAGAGCTGCTATTTCCTGGTTTACTTTTTTTTTCCTTTAAAACCCAGTGCACGGCACGCACACGCACTTAGGCAATGTAAAGAGTGCTAGGCAGACTCAGACACACCCCCTTGCCTAGCTGAGTCACAGGGCTCCAATCCACTTACAGTATGCCTGAACCCCCCCCCCCCCATGATGTCAGCTAACTCCTAGGCTTGCACCAAGCTATTCCTGCTCTTACACTGTTGGGAGCTGACTAGCATGCTGGGGAAATCTGGGATTCACTATCATTCCCCTCATTTGCATAGGATTGCCTGCTAATGCATAGTTACATGTCTCACACTGAGCCTCCCCCTTAGCAACCACTACTCACTGGCCATGTTGTCTTCTGCCTGCCATTGACTATAATGGCAGAATAGTGATTTTAGTTGGAATGCTTATTTTATGTTTATTTTCTTACCCCCCCCCCCCGAGCCCCATCTGCGTGCCGCTGCCCTATGCTTAAACAGCCGAGATCGGCTAAAAAAATTAAAAGTTGATTTTTTTTCAACTGTCTTCAATGCCAGTGGCCTTATACTTGGCCATTGGCATGCTTCCTAAATGATATGCACCCTTTATTTGGAGCTGTCATGGCTCCGTTTTGGTATTTGCAGAAATGTACTCCATTACTGGCGGAGTACATTTCTGCAGATTACACTAGTCCTGCACTGCCGGTTTCCAGCTTCCTGGATCGCAAATTCACCTCATTTGCATGAATTTCTCCTGCAAATGGGATAATTTGCATACAGAGGCTGAGTCCATGCAGGACTAGTGCAGGAGCGCTCGTGCACACCCCTACAGGCTATTCCTGGATCGCACTGCAGACATATTGCCTGCTGGAGCTCCTGCACTGATCCTGCATGCCATACAAGGCTTGCAGAATCTGGAAGATAGTGAGATATGTGATAACACAGCATGTAAGCAGTCCTAATTTGTTTTTTCTAGATGTTTTTGCCTCCATGCTTGCCAACCAGCAAACCTCTTCTACCTGGAGTTGAGTCCATTTGTTCCTCCATAATGGGAAGGCCTCAGGACTATGGAGGCAAAAGTTGTCCATAAGGCCCATCATTCAGGCAGTCACAAGGGTTGCTTGTGTTTGCATTGGCATCTTTTTTATGAAGATATTTTAATGGCATAACTCCAGTCCCTAGATGTGAGGTAAGGTGACCATTTCAGTGGGAGCCCACAACCACCTTCCCCTTTGAATGCATATTACTGTTCAATAAAATATCAGGGCTACCACCAGATGGTGGTTTGGTGGGCTGAAAGCCTGCTCCTAGGATGCTTGCTGAGCACTGTCTCTCAACTGTGGGACTGTGGCAGTCTGCTTCTTGTTCCACCCTACCCTCCTCTCAGGATGGGCTCAACTATCCTCCCCTGCCAGCAACGTCAAGTGCCTCAGCCACTAATTGAACTCTTGGGGCCTGAGCTCTATCCCTTTGTGCTTCCACAATTATAAGTAAGCTTCATTCAGTTGTTCTTTGTAAGGTGTTTGTGAGAAATAACAGATGTGCTTCCTTGTTTGAAGCCATGTTTTTACATGACAAGTATAGCATATTTTAGAGGTATCCTTGTATTTGTTCTCTGATTGTATTTTAAACAATCCAGTTAAATGATGGTAAAATTATGGAACTCTGCATTAATTCCTTTAGCGTGAATTAGGTATTGGGTTGACTGCAAGAAGGAAAGATCATAATGATATTTATTTCAACCACAGAAAGAAACAAAGAAAAATTTGCATTCTATAATGCTCAGGGTCTCTCCTAGAGTCACATTTGTCCAACATTTATCCACATGATTTATAAACAGCAAATCATATTAAACATACTAAGGTATTGCTCAGTAGTGACTCTAATGCACCTGTGGAACAGAACTTTAGTTCTACTGTTTGCATACTCAGGAAAAATATGGTAATGATAAAGTGGAGATATGTAATGCTTTTGGAAGGAGTTTGGGATTTTTACTAGATAATGAGGTCAATAAAGATGGGAGATAGCTGAAGATCTAGATACAACATGGCTAATAACTTGAATATTAATAAATATGTAAAAAGGCCCAGTGGGAAGACACATAGCTTGGTATAATAAATACAAAGGTCAGTAGTCTTTTGCTCCAAATATATTATTTACAGCGCATGTTAATGCCTCTGTTGTTCACGATAAACTTCATTATGTGTGGCCCCCTAAATGTTGAGATAGACACAAATACTTCACTACCATATTGATTTTTTTTCTAGTGTCATCTATACTAATCTCCTCCAGCTACCCAGAGTATTGCATTGTAGTTATTACATTTTATACTGGATAGGAAATTATGAACAAAGTTTGAGGGCTGAAATGTTATGGGGTAATATCATTGCTGGTCCAGTGGTAAAACTCTTTCTTTGACAAAGACCATGATTTCAGAATAATATGATTTAATGATGTGCACTTGTATTATGATATCCTGCCATTCCCCACAGTTAGGATAATATTAATAATGCAAGATTCCAGGCTTTTAAGATGTATTATGCTTTGATGCTAAGATCATCATCTCCCCGGAAAGGAGACCTGACTAGCAGCTGCCTATCCTTTCCATCTCCCTATCCTTCAAAGAATAAGGTTCATTCCAAATCCTAGCTACTAGTGGTACAAATGGATGCATCCATGTTCAGCTACCATAATATTCATTATTGATAAATAATTCAGTTATACCATCCATTTCAGAATACAAGGACCTTCCCTTTCTTTTGGTCAGGTTTGCACAAATTGCACATAAGTAAAGTAGACAGGATATAGAAAAAATAACGGATAGGATTTACAGTCTGAAGGCTTATGATAACAAAGAAAGATAAATGAGTCTGAATAGCTCCTACTCAGTTATATGACAAAGATTGGATTGGGTGAACTCTTTGCTTTCTAGTGATGATACCCTTAGGGTGTAAAACTTGCAGGGGTTCTGGTTGCTCTAAGAAGATGGAAATATGATAATGGAGCCTTACTTTACTTGGTAGAGGAGAAAAACACTGCTATAGTGAAATGCTATAAATGTGAGGAAAAGAGAAATGTTAAATAAACTATAAGATGATGCTAGGCAGATATGGGGAGTACTGGAAATAAAACTTGGTGATAAACTCAGTAAATATGGAACTGAGTCCTTGCCTGTACTGCATTGAAATAAATGTACTATGTCATTGGCTTGTATACCACCTATAGATTTTTAGCATCTGAATGCCTTCTTTAAGTAGGCTATTTATTTGTTTATTTTAGTTTGTTTACTGGGTAGTACACTGATCACTACAGACCATTTGCAGTCACAGCTCAGGTGAAGAGGTTCACACACACACACACACAAAAAAAAAGAAAATAGAACAACTTCACAAACACAGAGAATCCTAGAAGGTAGATAATCCCATAGACAATTGGATACAATACGTAAATAATATTAGCAGAGTAGAAAATCAAATGTGAATTTATTTTGGTAGTAAATCTGAGAGGGAAGCAGCAGATGCGAACAGAGGATCAAAGTAAAAGTGATGCAGGTGAGGAGGGAGTTAGGTTACATGTCCAATGGAAAAGCATTTGCAGTCAGATTTCTGATGAAGTTGTATTTTGAGCTGAGCTCTGAAGGTGGGGAAAGAGGAGACTTCTTTAAGGTAAAGGGAAGGGTTTGCCAGAGTGAGGATGCAAGAAAAGGAGGGTTCATATTACGTTATCGAAAGATAATGTAATCGAATGGCTGAAACATCGAAATGGCCGCATTTCAAAACTTTTATTGTGGGGGTGCCCCACTAAATATATATTCCAACTCCGAGATCGCACTACAGTGAGGAAAGGGCAAATATCCCAGTCTTCACTGTACTGCGATCCAACAATGCGAACTTTGAAATGCGGCCGTTTCGATGTTTTGGCCGTTCGATTATGTTATCTTTTGATAATGTAATAGGAACTCGAAAAGGATACACACAAGTTCTTTAATCTCTTAAATCTGAGCACAGTGCTTTGCAAAAAGCTCTTTCATTGTCCTGAAGATACTATAGCAAGGAAAAAAAGGCAAATACCCCAATGTGTTGGAAATACTTGCCTTTTTTTCTGTGTAGTGGCAACCCTTGGAGAGATTATAATAAATTGCAGGGGTGTGGGGATATGCAGGTGGTCCCAATCAGAGTTACACACTGTTTTCAGACAATGTCTATTCATAATCATCTGACCATTATTCACTGAACATGCAGTAAAATGTTCACAGGTTATTGCCAGAGCTCTTGTTGGCCACCATTTAGATTTTACTGGTAATGATGCACTTTCAGTAATAATAACAATTATAATAACAGCACTCATTTCTCTAATAATAACAATAATAATAAGGATATAATAACAACACTCATTTCAGAGGAAGAGGCTGGTGAAGAAGAAGTGGGATTGTCAAAGAGATGAAGAAAGTAGACAGGAGTATAAGGAGATGAGGCGCATGGCAAAGAGAGAGGTGGCAAAGGCTAAGGATAAGGCATATGGAGAGTTGTATGAAAGGTTGGACACTAAAGAGGGAGAAAGGGACCTGTACCAATTGGCTAAACATAGGGACCGAGCTGGGAAAGATGTGCAGCAGGTAAGAGTGATAAAGGATAGTGAGGGAAACGTACTCATAAGTGAGGAGAGTGTGTTGAGCAAATGTAAAGAGTACTTTGAGGGGATGATGAATGAAGAGAATGAGAGAGAGAGAAAGTTGGATGATGTGGGGATAGTGAATCAGGAAGTGAAACAGATTAGCAAGGAGGAAGTAAGGACAGCTATGAAGAGAATGAAGAATGGAAAGGCTGTTGTCCCAGATGACATACCAATGGAAGCATGGAGGTGCTTAGGAGAAAAGGCAGTGGAGTTTTTAACCAGATTGTCTAATGAAATCTTGGAAAGTCAGAGGATGCCTGAGGAGTGAAGAAAAAGTGTTTTGGTACCAATCTTTAAGAATAAGGGTGATGTGCAGAGCTGTAGTAACTACAGAGGGATAAAAATGATCAGTCATAGCTTGAAGTTATGGGAAAGAGTAGTAGAAGCTAGGTTAAGAAGGGATGTGATGATTAGTGATCAGCAGTATGGTTTCATGCTGGGAAAGAGCACTATAGATGCGATGTTTGCTCTGAGAGTGTTGATGGAGAAATATAGAGAAGGTCAGAAGGAGTTACATTGTGTCTTTGTGGACTTAGAGAAAGCATATGACAGGGTGCTTAGAGAGGAATTGTGGTATTGTATGAGGAAGTCAAGAGTGGCAGAGAAGTATGTAAGAGTGGTACAGGATATGTATGAGGGTACTGTGACAGTTGTGAGGTCTGCGGTGGGAGTGATGGATGCGTTTAAGGTGGAGGTGAGATTACATCAAGGATCAGCTTTGAGCCCTTTCTTATTTGCAGTGGTGATGGACAGGTTGACAGACAAGATCAGACAGGAGGCCCCATGGACTATGATGTTTGCAGATGACATTGTGATCTGTAGTGAGAGTAGGGACCAGGTTGAGAAGACCCTGAAGAAGTGGAGATATGCTTTGGAGAGGAGAGGAATGAAGGTCAGCAGGACTAAGACAGAATATATGTGTGTGAATGAGAGGGAGGATAGAGGAATGGTGAGGATGCAGGGAGTAGAGTTGGTGAAGGTTGATGAGTATAAGTACTTGGGATCAACAGTTCAGAGTAATGGTGAGTGTGGAAGAGAGGTGAAGAAGAAGAGAGTACAGGCAGGGTGGAATGGGTAGAAAAGAGTGTCAGGAGTGATTTGTGACAGACTGGTACCGGTAAGAGTGAAAGGGAAGGTCTACAAGAGGGTAGTGAGACCAACTATGTTATATGGGTTGGAGACGGTGGCATTGACAAAAAGCCAAGAGTCAGAGCTGGACTCGGCAGAGTTAAAGATGTTAAAATTTGCACTGGGGGTGACGAGGATGGACAGGATTAGGAATCAGTATATTAGAGGGTCAGCTCAGGTTGGACGGTTTGGCGACAAAACCAGAGAGGCAAGATTGCTTTAGTTTGGACATGTGCTGAGGAGGGATGCTGGGTATATTGGGAAAGAATGCTAAAGATGGAGCTGCCAGGTAAGAGAATAAGATGAAGGCCTAAGATTAGGTTTATGGTTGTGGTGAGAGAGGACATGCAGGTGGTTGGTGTGACAGAACAAGATGCAGAGGATAAGAAGAAATGGAAACAGATGATCCGCTGTGATGACCCCTAATGGGAACAGCTAAAAGAGAAGAAGAAGAATAATGACACTCATTTCTCCAATAATAATAATAAATGAGGTTTGGAACAGGCTAATTTGTCCAGGGACATCTTCAAATGGCTAGATAAATAGAGTACCAGGAATTAAGAGGATGGGGAGAAGAGGGTTAAATAGGAAGGAGGGATGATTAGGAGGATATGAGGTAAGGGTAGGAAGGGGCTTAAAGGGTTTTAGGTAAAGTATAACTGAAGTAGGAGTCACATTTTTGGTGTGAACTTGCTACTGCAAGTATTACGTCCATGACAGCCAGGTGGTGCTATGGAACAGGTAGGCCTTGGATTTTGAGTGGGTGGCATGAGGAGAAGGGAAGGACTGGAAAGTAGACATGATCAGTGGAGGTAGTTGGTGCTGAGTTATTATGATATTGTAACCTTGCCAGAGTAGTTTGTGGGAGTGTGATACTTTTGTATGTAGAATTTGTTGGTGGGTGGTTTTAATTTGTTCAGATCGGGTTCATATTACATTTTTTTTGTTGTTGTTGGTTAGTGGGAGTTTGGGATTATGGGGTACTGCAGGTCTTCTGGTTGGGGGTGGCAATTGCGGTAGGTGCATCCTTTATTGGTAATATATACTTTCAGTCATGCAGTTTCTTCTTGGGTGGAAATGCCCGGTTCTCTAGGGAGGCAGTTTGTGTGACAGGCCTCAGAGACTCATGGTGTCCATTGTGTTTGCATCCATTGGTCGGTTAGTGTTTCATGAGCAGTACCTCCTCTTCACAGGATTTCTCAAACCGATATTTCTTTGCTGCAGGTTGTGGTGTTGGGGGTTAGACACATGTGCAATGGAAGGAAAGGATCATGGCAGCCATTAAACACTGGCATACAAAGGAATTGAGTGCATATCTGCAAGAAAGCTCATTAACAGAAAAATCCCTTATTTCAGCATGTCGCTAGGCGTTAGAGGGGTACAATTTGTTCCTATCATTGGTTTTGCTGGTGTGGCGAGGTTTATATAAGCAACAACTTTAATGGCTATTCTCACCTTTCAGTAAGTTTAACCCCATTGTCTGGGTAATTTAGTGAGTACTGTGGTTTTGATGTTGTTGGTGGTTAAGGGTCGGGTCTCATCATGGCTTATAGCTAGAATTGTCTTTTCGCGGGTTTTGGAGCCTCTGCACTCAGGGGGTTATGCGTAAATGCATTCATGTAGAGGGTGTGGGGGACCATTGGTTAGGAATCCAATAATATATAAAGCTGGGAGAAAAGTTAGGGATGTAGTAGCATTGTTTTGAGAAGTAGTATAAATATATAGGCATTTGGTTTTGGATTGAAGCGGCATATTGAGAATACATGGCAACATTTGGAATTCATTTTAGTAGGTCAGTACTTACAGAGATTGGAATGGCATTTAGCAGTATCTAAAAAAAGAAGGAATAAAATAAAAGAAAAAACGCCTTTTCTCGACTAGTTTAGACCAGTATACAGGCTTTGCTGTATTCTGGACTGTGGTGTAGTTCCTGTGTTGTCCATTGCCTTACTTGGACAGAAGGAAGTTTCTTTGCTCACCAGTGGGAGTGGGGAGCCTTGAGCAGCCTATCTGTCCCTGAAGGAGTGACCTCAGCACAAGAGCTTGTAGTAATTGGCCGTTTTGGACCATTTCCAGCTCTTTTGAAGTTCCCTGTTTAAAATCTGCCTCTGAGCATTTTTTCTGGCTATACTACTCAGAAACAGCTCCTCGTGGTCCTGCAGAGTGGTGCTAGCAGCAGAGAACTGAGAAAAGTGACTACTTTCCTGATCTAAGTATTTTTTGCTGTTTTACCTGAGAGACCTTCTTTTTCTTACTTTGAACAAGTTTAAACTGCTTTATTACCTGTTTTTTGCATTGTACATTATCTGCACTTAAGTTACAGTTGGTCGAAAGTTTGTTTGTTAAATTTAACTGTTGAGGCTGCCCACTAAAGTGCGCTAGCCTGTGTAAGTGATTTACTACTGTTTTTCCTGCATTTCTGTGTACTTTTTAACCCAAAAAACAACCCCCCCCCCAAAAAAAATATCCTTGTTTTCCAGTCTTTTCTCGACTAGTTTAGACCAGTATACAGGCTTTGCTGTATTCTGCACTGTGGTGTAGTTCCTCTGTTGTCCATTGCCTTACTTGGATAGAAGGAAGTTTCTTTGCTCACCAGTGGGAGTGGGGAGCCTTGAGCAGCCTATCTGTCCCTGAAGGAGTGACCTCAGCACAAGAGCATGTAGTAATTGGTCGTTTTGGACCATTTCCAGCTCTTTTGAAGTTCCCTGTTTAAAATCCACGTTTGCGCGGCTTTGCGCGATTGTGCGCATAGTGCAGCGCCGGTTAAACAGGCTTAAACTATTCCTGGCGCCACCAAGTCTGCACTTCAGTTTTTCCCTTAAGAAAGCTCTACTTTCAACAAAATCAGTCTATTCGCTATATTATAAGCCTAGCACTTGCTCCTAAAACCTTTCTTTCAAGTGAAGCACCCTTAAACTAACGTAAGCACTACATCCACCTACAACCCGTGTTAATACCCACTTCCTTTCAAAGTCCTCTCTCTGACCCAGTTTCACATCACCCCCTTATACTACTCTGGCATGTCGAGTGGTATATTACTGACATCCTCTCCAGTTCAGCTGGTTAATCTGGGAATCCTGAGACAATGTTACAATTGTCTCATGTACACAGACAACCCTCTCCTCCTCCCAACAAACACAAACACATGTGAGAGATGCAACTATATAGCCAAATTAGAGGCTGAACTCTCTCAACACAGGACTAGCAAGACCAGACATGAGGAGAAGGTAACCACACACACAACAAACCCAGTCTCACATAAACCAACCACAACTGCAAACCAAACACATAAAAACACAAAGACATACTCGGAGGCTCTAATAAAAAACTTACCAAAACAACAGAGGCTCCCAAAGCAGACACCCAAGAAAACACCACCTCAAAACACTGCACATGCAACACATTATACACAAAGCCATTGTGCCAAACAATCACAGCCCTTAAGGTGAAACACCATGCCTGATACACTAGTAATAGGTGACTCTATAGTCAGACACACTGATGTCCCACTTACCAGGCTGAACAAAGAGAGGGTAACGGTGAGCTGCCTGTCAGGTGCTAGGATCCGCCACATAACACAAGCACTCATGTCACTCCAAAGCAAGTACAAATATGACTCCGTCATTGTCCATGCTGGCATGAATGACCTGAGACGTACCTCCTTGGACTACATGAAAAGAGACATAGAGGAGCTCTCTGATTATGTAGCCCAGGCTGGTATGACCCTGACCCTGAGCAGCATCTTGCCCTCACCAAGAATGATGCCACAATACAAAGACAAGATGATCAGCTTGAATAATTGGCTCAATTACTGGTGTCATTCTAGGGGGATCCAATGTCTGTCTGCTTGGGATGACATGCTGGAGAAGCCATGCTGCTTCGCAAGGGACGGCTTGCACCTGTCACCACTGGGCTTCCGGATATTGGCTAAGGCTCTTGCCACCCCCATAGTGCCTTTTTTAGGCAAGGCTCAAAAGACAAACCCACCACCTTAGAAAACAATAAAGGAAAAAACTAAGGGTAATGCTGCTCAATGCCAGAAGTCTAAATCGCAAGATGCAGGCACTCGAAGCACTCCTCAGTATGGAGAGCATCGATGTCTGTGCAGTAACTGAAACCTGGTTCAAGGCTCCTGAGAGCACCCCAGCCCTACCAGGTTATACCTCGTATCATGTATTTCGGCCCCAAAACCTGGGCCGAACCACAAAGGAGGGGAGTGTCCATATTCATTAAAGACACCCACACCTCCAGGTTAGTGGCAATGCACGAAGCATCGGAGACCATCCATGTGCAACTAACCGTATGCAAAACTGCTATACAACTTGTAGCATGCTACAGACCACCCTCTCAATCTCAGGAACTCCATTCAGCCTTCCTGAAGACACTGGAGGATATGAATGTCTCACCAAATACCATCATATTGGGAGACTTCAACTACCCAAACATAGACTGGGTGCATTATTCAAGCCCCAACACCCTAGCCCAAAGGTTCCTGGAATTCATCAACTCAAATGCAATGGAACAACTAGTCACCTCTCCCACAAGGGGAAATAATATACTTGACCTGATCATCACAAACATGGGGACAAAATGCTCAACACCGGAAGTATACCCCTCACTAGTGAGATCAGACCACAAACTAATAACCCTAGATATTCATATCCCACCTCCACCCCCAGCACAAAAGACCACAGTGAGAAACTTCTCAAAAGCCAACTTTACACTCCTTAGGACTGAAATGGTATCCTTCAAGCCCCCTGAGCCAGTGGAAACCACATCCCACACTGCTGAATCCTTCACAAATGCTTTCTACGGACATCTCCAAGAATGCATGGATCATGCAATCCCAAATAAAACCAAGACCCTTTCCACCAAAGGCAGGCATCCTATCTGGTGGACCCCAGCCATAAACAAACTTTATAACAAGAGAAGGAAGCTACTGCAAGACAGAGCAAAATCCCATAAAGGGAAGGCATCTCTGATCAGCACTAGCAAAAAACTACGTTCGCTCATAAAATCATCAAAGGCCAACTTTGAGAGAAAAATCACTAAGGACACTAAAGATAACCACAAGGCCTTCTTCAGTTATGTTAGAAACCTTTGCAGAAACCCTCAGATATGCTCGGAGTTAGTTCATAACTGCAAAAAATACACTGAACCCACAGATATTGCCAACATACTGGCAGACAGGTTCAGTGCAAATTTCTCCCCTCCCTCTCCCCCAAAAGATGAAATAATTATCTCAGCTGAATGCAACCTCCCTGACATCTCAGATGTCCAGGTGAGAGCTGCTCTCAGCAAAGCTAAAAATACAGCTTCCATGGGACCAGACGGTGTCCCGGGTTGCGTGCTACGTGAACTCCTAGAGAAGCTAAACCCGCACATAAGAACGCTGTTTAATCTTAGCCTTACTACAGGATACATCCCTGAACACTGGCGTACAGCAACAGTGGTCCCACTCCACAAAGGTGGCACCTCTACAGACCCTGGAAACTAACACCCCATAAGCTTGACCAGCCTGGTCTGCAAAGCTATGGAAAGGATCATTATGGAACTCATAAACAAAGACATCAGGGACCTACAGACAATTGACCCTACCCAGTTCAGCTTTGTAAAAGGCAGATCCTGCCTTTTAAACCTGGTGGACTTTTTTGAAACAGTCACTAGAGCCATCGACGAAGGCAAAGCATTTCATACAGCCTACCTGGATCTGGCAAAAGCCTTCGACACAATACCCCACTCAGGCATCATAGACAAGCTCAACAGCTTAAATGTAAACCCGTTTGTCACAAGATGGGTTGCAAACTGGCTAAAGAACAGAACCCACAAAGTCAGAATAGCCGGAGCTATGTCAGACTCTAAACCAGTCACAAGTGGAGTCCCACAGGGCTCTGTCTTGGGACCCCTCTTGTTCAGCATTTATTTCTCAGACATGCAGGCAAACATAAGGGGGTTGTGGCTGACAAAGTTCGCAGATGACTGCAAACTAGGCGCCATAGTCAATACACCAGCTGACACATGCATCCTTCAGAAGGGCCTCACAGAAACAGATGACTGGTGCCAGAGTCATGGCCTTAAACTAAATGCCAAAAAATGTATAGTCATTCCCTTTGGAAAAAACAAAGTACCCACAAATTACCACATAGGTGGGAATCCATTAAGTACGGAAAAAGTAATCAGGGACCTGGGGACCCAAGTTGACAGTGACCTCTCATTTGACACCCACGTCGCCAAAGTGGTTAGAAAGACCTTCTACCATGCCCACCTTATCATGAAGAGGTTCACATCCAGATCAAAGGATGTCATTGTACCCTTATATTCCTTGAAATTCTGCGAATACAATTATTCATGGTGTTACATACCAGTGTGACCTGCTTTAAACAAGTGAGGTATCTTTTGATGCTTTGTTTACACTTAATGTTACTTCTGTGGGGACAGGGAACCAGAGGAAGATTGTCTCAGATTGCCTGCTGGTGACTGGTTAATTGCTGTTGGGGTACGCTTTTTGTCCTACTTTTACTTAGAGGCAGTATGTAAAAGTTGCCAATATTTATGTGTCTTGGTTCCCTTCTCTATGTCAAGCTTTGTGCAAAATTGTTAAAAGGCCATTCCCCTGTTATACTTAACAGTAGAGATTTCATCACTACAATTATTCATGGTGTTACATACCAGTGTGACCTGCTTTAAACAAGTGAGGTATCTTTTGATGCTTTGTTTACACTTAATGTTACTTCTGTGGGGACAGGGAACCAGAGGAAGATTGTCTCACTGCCTGCTGGTGACTGGTTAATTGCTGTTGGGGTACGCTTTTTGTCCTACTTTTACTTAGAGGCAGTATGTAAAAGTTGCCAATATTTATGTGTCTTGGTTCCCTTCTCTATGTCAAGCTTTGTGCAAAATTGTTAAAGGCCATTCCCCTGTTATACTTAACAGTAGAGGTTTCATCACTAATATGAAAGATGCATTTAAGTTTACATAGCATTTTATCAGACTACATGTGTAGTCATGACTTTATGTGTGTTTTCTTGGGTATATTAAAAAAAAAATCCTTGTGTTATATCAAAACCATGGTGAAGTGACGGGTGACATTATGGCATCCTATTTTCTAACTTGACTGGACATCATCAGCATTGCTATGCCTTTCACAGGCCAGAGTTTGACTCATGTTGGTTTGCAGAAATTAGCTACAGTGGAAAGGAGGAACCTTACAGATGCACTATTTGTTTAACTACTTAAACTCAGTGTTTGAACCATTCATAACTGGTCTTCAGGTAGGATCTTTCAACAGGGCATCTCGCTTTATTAGGCAATACAGTCAGATTTTTTTTTCTTCTCTCTGGTAGTCTAATTTAATTAGACTTCTGAATGCTGCTGTCATTTCCACACCCTTTCATCTGCTATTGGCCCGGAGGCCCTTCTGCGGCATGTGCTTTATGAGGTACATGTTGAAAGGGGTTTTGTACTCAATAATAGGTCCTATAAGGGAAGACTACAGGGATGGGATGACCACCTTGGCTCGGGATGAGATACCCTTACTAATGAGGTGGGTCATGTAGGAAGCTGTCCACGCAGCAGAGGCAATATGGTGGTCAAATGTCAGTTTGTGATCGACCTACATACCCAAGTCCCTCAGACTGATTGCATGATTAGGACCTTGTTGCTAATGTGCTAATTCATGAGGACATCATCCTCCCTTCCTTTACTAGTGCTGACAGGTGGAGTGCAAGGCAAATATCATCAGGAGAGTGCAGATAGAGTTCACTTCAACATTACTCAGAGGTTGGAGGAGTACTGGGGGACAAGTGGATGTCAAGGGGAGGTGGATTTTCACTGAATCTTTTGACTTCATTAAGGTGCTAGGATTCCTTTACACTTGGGGCCACAATTGAGGTGGTTTGGGCATTTTTTTTTTACTCATTTTTACCTCTCCCTTGTTAATCCTTTCAAATTGGTGACTTTGCAGGGAAGGTGGGTATTACACTTTTCATTATGAGTTAAAACACATGTTAAAGTATTAGTACTAGTAACTTGAACCTTAGAAGTGGCCCTGATGCTGTTGGAATTTGTCCCTGATTGTTTGGGAGCTAGGAGGGAGTTTTGGTAATTTTCTTTGCAGGGTACTTGATGCGGTTCGAGCAGCTTGTACAGCAAAAAGCAAAGGCACTCTCTGGGGAACAATTGGGTAAAAGGGGGAATCCTTACTAATGCATTTCAGAGGATTTACATTTGTCTTTTTCTTTACAGATAATGGTGCTGTGATGGGCATTTCAATTGCAGCAGCGCTACGGAGGAACCGCGCAGATGGTGGAAGCAGGTTGTCGCAGTGGTTATCCGAGTCAGTAGAGTAGAGCACCACGAGGTCACACCAGGGGGTCGCAAGAGAGAGACAATTACTGGTACGAAGGAAGTGGATGTCAAAGATGGTGGTGTGGTGATGGACATTCCAGTTGCTGTGGCGTTACCCAGCGACGTCCCAGATGGTGGAAGTTAGTTGGTAGCGGGTGTCTGACTCACTACGGTGATGAGTAATGAGGTCATACTTGTGAGAATGCTAAGTGTATAACAGCTACTGGCTTGAAGGAAGTGGATTCTAAGGTAACAGATTCTGATGGGGTGGAAGTCCTGGTTGGTGGAGTGGCGTTCAATGAGGCTACATGTAATTTGTATTTATTTATTGCTGTTTAAGGCATGTCAGTGCTGGTGAGGATTTGAGGTAGGTTGGATGGAGTCACAACAATCACGGGGTCATAGGCAGTTATTTGGATTAGGGCTTCAGGCCCATTATAGGCTAGCCAAATCAACCTTATTTCCCCATGCAGTACTTACTATTCGTGTACAAGAGGGATTGGGTTGGACTCTTGCCATGAATTTATGGTTACTCATTTAGTTGTTCCATGGGTATAGAGCTCAGCTAGCCTGGGGAGAAACAGGGGAACATAACTGGGGAAGACTTGTAGAAAGCAGGTGCAGCAGTTTAGGCATGTCGTGAGGGATGTGCCCACAGGATGGGTATTGGTTGATGTCCAGAAGGAGTTGGATTCGAAATGTGTTGGACTCTGTTGGAGTAGATGTTATTGTCACTGGAGTGGTGCACAATGAGTTTGTAAGAAATCTATTTTATTAAGGCACATTAGAGTACAGTTTGGAAGTAGCGGGGGGACAGGGACCATGAGGTAAGTCAGGGGCAAGAGGGAGCAGGTGATTGACAGAGTTAGGTTACTTTACTACAGTCTGGTCTGTGGCTAGTATGACAGAAGTGTAGTTAATTCTAGGAAGATTGGTTGAAGTTGCTTATTGGTCATAGTAAGTTGGGTGCTGGGGTTGGTATATGGAGGGTCATGTTGTGTATTTGGTTTTGTATTAAGCTGGATGGGAGGTTCATTTGGGTTTCTTGGGGATTACGGTCCATTTTCAGTTGTCAATATGGAACTTTTACGACTTGTGGTGGTTGGACTGCTAGATGTTATGTTGGCCGTTTAAAACATTTTATGTTTATAAGGGATAGTTGGTATGATGTCAAGATTGTTATTGTGCTGACTTTAAAGAGATCCCATTTGATTATTACATTCTTTGTGTGGTAAAATGGGGTTGCACTATGCATGATGGCATGCAATTGTCTCTGTGTGGTTTTAATGGCAGTAGGCTTAGTGTTTGCTTGTCCAGTTGGCTGGTAATGCCCTTGGAATCATTGTGAGGCCTCCATTGTTCGTGAGGTAAAGATTATTTAGTTCATGCACAGTGGTTATGCTTGGTTATGAGGTTACGGTTTGCTACCTTAGCATAGGAGAGGGATCAGTGGTCTGTTTTCAGCTGTTCAGGTAATTGACTATTTTCATTAGTTATGTGAAAGGATTTTAAGAGGTGATGACTCGGATCCAGCTTGGTTAGAGAGGACGGGGTACACTGAATGATGTTTGGCCTAATGCCTTGATGGTGGTTAGGTTGCTGGAAATTTGCCAGAGAGAGGGCGAACAGCCTGGTGGTCAGGCTGGTGAGAAGAGAAGAGGGGCAGGCTTGCCCTCTTATGTTCCCCCTCTGGTGTTGGATGTTCAGTTCAATAAGTTGGGAAAGGAAAGTGATCAGTTGCACTGCTTGATAAGTAAATAAACAAGCAGAGGTAAGCTGCTTATTTGGTTGGAGGTGTTATTCAATAAATGGTAACTGATGAGTGGTGGTATGCTGCTTCATAAGTAAGCGAGTGGAGTTATGGACACTGCTTACTGATCAGGATGAGCGGGATTACGCTGTCCTTTGTTAATGGTACTTGGATGTTATTTACCTATATCATGTTTTGGTTGAAATTAATAAATATTGGTTAACAATCATGTTTATGGAAGTTTAATAAAGGTTGTCAAATGTCATTCGGTGAGATGTGTTTATTAAAGGGGACCGGGACAATAAGGATGCAGTGTTTAGTTGAAGGTTATAATGGCAAAAACCCTGACAGACTGCCCAGGAACTGTATATATTTAATCTCTTCTGTTGTGCTACAGGAATCCAAGTTTCATGTGCAATGTTCATTACCCCCTGTCACCTCTGATATCCATTTCATAGTCCGGTAACTCTGTTAATATCTTAAAGACTGTGAACTCTATTTTTAAGAGTGGTCTGTAGGTCTCTGTTAAGATTCTGAGTTTGGGCAACTTCTTGCTTCCATGCTGGTCAAATTAGCACAAAGCTGAACATTTTCATTGAAAGTATGACAGGACTAACAAAAAAAGAGCACATACATATGTGATTTTGCAAGTTCTTTAACTATATAGCTGAAGGTCCATGCATTGATCTGCAACACATACACACATTTCTTAGTCATACCTGACAACTGTCCCTGATTTTTCAAAACATCTGTGATTTTTGCC
Organism: Protopterus annectens; assembly: GCF_019279795.1. NCBI lineage: Eukaryota > Metazoa > Chordata > Ceratodontiformes > Protopteridae > Protopterus > Protopterus annectens. The sequence continues at coordinate 335,555,746 of NC_056733.1, read as the reverse complement.
CTGCCCCTCATAAACTTTTTGATTTTCTAGTAAATTAGTGAAGATTACAGAGAGTCAGTAATACCAGCCATCAGAGTTTCATACTTTATATTGCTCAGAAAATGCATGGTTAATACAACATCTGGTGTTCTATTAATATTTGTATTGAATTAGAGTAAAGTTAAAATATATATATCCCTGACTTTTGGACAAATGTCCTCCATTATTTTTGGCTTTGTCCAAAATTTTTGAACATAAAATTTGAAAGAAATGCTCTTTGGTATTAAGACACACTAAATGTTATTCTCAGGAGATAGTTTACATTGGGGTGTGTTGTGGCTATGAGAACTTCCATATGGGAATATTATTAAGAGGTGTTTACAACATATTTATGAACATCTATATGTTGTCAAAATAAATCAATGAATGCTCTTTTCAAATACAGTGAAGTTTGAATAACTTGCAGAACATTTATTTTCTTTAGGGCTCATTCTGAATCTATGGATATTAGAGAAGGTGATTTTACAAACGCTTGAAATAAGGGAGACTAGATGGCAAGTCTTATTCCAAACTGATTAATACCCAGGATTAAATGAGTCTGTTAATATCATGTGTTTTTAAAAGCCCATTTTTTTAAGTCAATGACTTATTTTGTATGTCATGTTATTTAAATATGTTTATGATGGCTCTTGACTGATTTTATATTTTTGTATTAATTGATCATTTTTTTATATTGTGACTATGTTTGTTTTTAAATGTTTAATGGTTTTGTAACATTGCCTTTAAAGAAAATGGCAGTAGTTCTTTTGCATTTTATATGTTTTTCAATATGTCTAGATTATGTTTAAATTATGTTTCTTGACTGATTTTAAATGTTATACTTGATTGACTTTGTGTTTGATCATGTGATGTATCATGTGACTATGTATATTCAATGGTTTTGTAACATTTTTTTTGTTCTGAAGAAGTTCTATCATACTTTGGACTCAACCACTTAAAACTTAATACCTCTTATTTGCTCATGTTCAGGGTGTTACTTGTTAAGTTTTTTTAGTTGTTTCCTACATTCTTGCTAGGAATGGAATGGGTTGGTTTTCTTGAGATTAGCAATAAAACAAGCTCCATTCTATAGTCCTGAGTTTGAATGAGCAAGCCACTTAACCTGTGTGGCCATGTAGGTTTAACTGGTTACAAATAAAAAGGGTAGACTCAGTCAGTTTAGAAATTGTTGGCATTCAGAAGATTTAAGCCATTACAGTGGTCTGATGGGAAGCATTCTGCTCTACAGAAAAATACATTTTGGAAGATTAATGCATTGATGCAAACATTATGATGCACATATGCCTATGAGCATTTCATTATAAGCAGACTGAAATCCCACCAAATATCTCATTCTCAGATGTTGCTATAGAGCAGATTGTGAAATTTTCCTAACATTTACTTTTCCTCAAGGAAGGAGAGCAGCTTGTACAGCTTTAAACATTTCTTCCTTCCTGATTTGACTTGGTGTTGACCTGTGTTTGGTTCTGTACCATGGCCACTGGCTCTGCTAATGAAACTCTAACTGAAGTGCAGCTGCGATAAATGAGTATCTCTCAAGTACATTTGCAAAAAGTTCTGAATTAAATAGAATGAAAGTGCTTAACTTTATTTACTCTGGTCGAGTCTCTTTTTTTAGTGTTTTAGTGAATTTTATTATGTGCCGCTTAGTGTTTTCTACATTCACAATAATGATAACATATATACTTTGCAGAACATATCACTGAATACAAAATACAACTACAAGTAAATCAATGCTGAACTAATTTTTGAATTTTATGACAACAGCTAGTATTGTCCGAAAAACCTTTTTTTATTGTAATATTATAAATAAACAAATCTTGATGATATTTTAACGTGCTATAGAAGTGGTATAAGTGAGGGATCCTGGCTATTTAATGTGTGTTTGTTTTGTAACAGGGAGTTGCTCGGCCGGGAAGAGTACGTACCCCTGCTGCTTTCTTCCTGCTGCATCCCAGCCATAATTCAACTCATCTCCTTACCATGGCTCCCTGAAAGTCCCAGGCACCTTCTGATTGACAAGAATAATGAACTGAAGTGCCAAGATGGTGAGTTGCTGATTTAAAAAGACAGAAGTTTTGCAAGGAATAAAATATATACTTGTTTTCATATTGATTGCCATAGTTAGAAATCTACGTGATATATGCTGTTTGATACATTCAGTGCACTATTTTGTGTCAGTTTTAAATGCATGTCATGTGAAGTACGATACAGCAAATAAATGGCATCAAACACATTTTACATTGTTTTTGTAGTGACCTAGAACTTTTTATATTTTTTCAAAAAGTGGTCACTCATTATAAACTGACCTTGGCTGTTCCAACATTCTAGCCCCAGACATTTAAATGTTGCTAAAAGAAGCAAACAGTTCAAACAGTAAGATGTTTTTTTTTCCTCTAAATGCAGTAATTACATTTAAGTTTAGGACAGTTATTATATATGCCTTTGTAATAATGGATTCTGACTGACTGGTCAAATCAACAGACTGTTATATTAATCTTGATAAAACCTTCTAACATATCAGAACAATTTCATTCTGGACTGTAATGTTTCAGAAATTTGATTAAAAAACTAAATAAATAATCAGAGCCATTTCCTTTCATCTCAGTAAGCAATATTTAGTAAGTCATAGTATTCTGAGTACAGATAAGTGTGTATTTACAAACTCATCTAAAACCCAGCCACAAAAGTTGTTTGTTTTATATGTATTTTGCTTAGTGACAATTCCCTGTATGATTCATTTTACTTTAATATTCTCACTCAGAGGTTGCCCAGCATCAGGGGTGAGTGCAGTAATAGGATTATGTTAACCCTATTATTGCAGTCAAGTGACCTCAAAGTGGAACTATTAAAAAAATACTTTGGTGGTGCAGCCTTCTGCAATAGGGGCACAGGGTTGGGGTGGGGTGGGGGCTGTCCTTTGCATATACAATGTTACTGTTTACCCTCAAGTATCCTTCTTTACTGTACTATTGTAGCAGACATGACATGATGCATTTACTAATGTTTTCTCAGTAATATACTGATTTATCTAGGAGTGTGGCTTCCTCTCTGAGTGAGCAATGACTGCAATCTATGATTAAAGGAACAACTGGAACTTAAATTCATGTTCTGTTGATAAGTTTAGAATTGTGATACGATTAATGGTTGAAAATAAAGTCACATAAGGCAGTTGAATTAGGACAGCAGATGACATTCCAGATCTTATGTTATGACAGTTCATACTGTCTCAGTTGTGGAGGCTGAATAGAAAACAAGGGCCAAAATAGTATCAAGACATTTAATTATAAAATTGACTCTTGTTTATAAAGACACAGTTAAAATAAAGATGTATGAGGATAATTCATTTGCAAAATGTAATCTGTTTTACTATTATAGGAAGACGGCAAAGATTTCTGCCAATGTATTTGTATACATGGCTTAAGGGAGCATGGAAAAAAAAAGTAAGACACAACATCAAGAGTCACTGTAGTTGTCCAAATGAGTGCAGTAATAGAATAATGTTTGATGGATTAAAAATAACAGTGTACCACTGCAATATCAGATTACATGCATGATCAATACAAAAGAAAGGAGAAACACTGTGGCCTGGACCAAACATGAATCATCACAGTGATCTTTGGGAAGTCTTTCTGAATCATCAGAAATACCATGGATATTGGAGGAAAGGGTGGAAAAGCAAACAAAAACATTCCTGTTCAAGGGAAAGAAAGGGTATATTTTTCTTTCAGGCTTTCTTGCATGTAGTCCTGGAACAGAGGTTTGCTGTCTGATTGTTTAGAGAGGAGGTGAAAAGCTCTACCTAAGGAATTCCCCATAGATGGAGCAATCTTGGAAGACCACCCTATTTAATTTCCATTTGTGGGGGTCTGCTTTGGAGCTGCTCAGCTTATCTGCCACACAGTTTTGCTCCGATGGAATGTAGGATGCCTGCAGAGTGAGACTGTAGTGTAAAGCTATATTCCATTGCTAACATGGCTAACCTGCATAGGGAGTAATATCTGCTAACCCCCTTGCATGTTTTTGCACCACATCACTGTAGTATTGTCTGTAAATAATTGAAGAGGTCCGATGGACCACAGATGATTCAGAGAGTTAAGAGCATTTATAAAAGTTGTCATCTCTTTTATGTTTATGTGTTTTGGTCTGTCTTTTTTTGTCCCAAAGACCCTGCACTTTTATGACCATTGGCATGGGTCCCCAAGCAAAGTGTCTATTCTGATTGACTGCTTTGGAGCAGGATGGGAGAACGGGGGACTTGGATTCTGAGAAATGTGGTGTCCCTACCATCTGATTTCCATTTTTACAAGTTCCAGAACTGGATTTTGAAAAGACAGTGGGTGTTGATACTGTGGCCAATGAGATTTCAGATACCACTGAATCTTTTTCATAAAGAGTTTTGCAAGAGGTATCATTAGAATCATGGATACAATGAGACCCAGGATCCTGAGGTATTCCTTCACTGAGACAGAAGTCTGAGTGGGAAAACCCTGGGATAGATCTTTATCTAAATCTATTTTTCTGTGGAGGAAAAGCTCTTCACACTGAGGTGTCTAGCAGGCACCCTAGAAGCACAATCCCATGAGATGGGGTCAGAAAAGATTTGTGCATGTTATCTTGGAATCTCAGTATGTGCAGGAGATCAATGACCCAAGAGAGAGAGAGAGAGATTCCTGACACCTTCAATAAGACTGTGGAAGGATAAATATGGAAAATTTTGGATACCCTCCATCCTGCAGTTAGCTATCACAGGAGCTAAATGCTTTTTTGAATGCTCTTGGGCAGTGGATAACCCAAAGGGTGAGGTAGACAACTGATAATATGATCCAGACTTACACAAGCTTAAGAAATGGCAGAAATCTGGATAAATAGGAATGTGATTATATACAACTTTTGAATATAAGGTTACCAGAAAACTCAAATGAGGCAAGAGGGCGTAACAGGTTGTGAAGTGAAAGCATTTTGAACTTGGGCTCTATCACAAAACTGGTTCAGAAAAGAAAGATCCATAACCGCTCTCTAATAATTTTCTTTGTTTGGCACTAAAAACATTCTTCAGTAGGAACAGATTCTATTACTCCCTGAGTGAGACAGTATATGATATAGGACAGGAGGAAAGAGAAAAGTTTGGTCTGGAGGATGAGAAGAAATCCTCTGAAAAGAAAGAAGTCCCTCCCAATGCCATCTGCAGCCTTACTGTATCACATTCAGGACCGATTTGTCAAAAATAATCTGTTTGCCAAAGTGAAAAATGGAGATTCAGACTTTCTGAAGGATTAAGGGACTACCAGGGTGGAAATGTGTGGGCAAAGGCATGCATATAGTCATTGTCTGTGTTCTCCGAATGGCTCCCTTTCTCTTTCTTGGATTTTGGGCAACCAGAGTTATTGATTATAAAATCTCTCTTGTCTCTCTGTTTATATATAACTCTGCTCTGTTTAGATGGCAACTGCCTACTAACATAGGTAAATATTTGTTGATAGCTTGAGATTTTCAGCATTTATTAACATTTCCAAAGAACATTTCCAAAGTTTGTTTTTACATATTTATACCTCAAGGGCCAAAGAAAATGGGTGTTTCTCTACACTGAACAAGGAAACTCATGTATTATACCTGTTTTGTATCTGTTTCTATACCATTTATATTGCTATGGTATGATTTACTGACTTGCAATTATTTTGGATTTGTATTACCAAAACTACTTTCATATATTTCATGGATTTTTTCACCCAAATTGTTATTGGAGTATTTACTACTTTAGCATTATGATGAGATTAATTCTCTTTTCAATTAAAGTGTTGTGACTATATTAAATTCTTCTTCTTTTCTATTGTAATTATGGTTGTTATTCTTTTCCCTACACAGTTGTGGACATTGATTTCTTTGGCTCACCATTCATTGCAAATTAAATGTCAGAAACGAGCTGAAAAACCTTAAAAAAATCAAAAAGATCTTATTTTTTTTTTTGCAGGCAAGCCCCACTGTACCCTCGATGTGGGGGGCAAGTCCCACACCCCCCTGAAATTATATATAACCCCTCCATGGCTGTACCTCAGAGAAGAAAAAGGACCTCCCCCTGAAAAGAGCACCAGTGGCTCGCACAATACAATACATCACTGCAAAACTCACTGTAACACTAATTTTCAGACTTAAGCCACGCATTCTATTATGTAGCACAAATGCATAGGCAAGCTGTTGTTATTACTGTATTAATCTCTGTTTAATGTATCTGTCAAGTTTTTCTCCCTAGGCTTTCACTGAAAACAGATATTATGCCCATTCAGTCTTTCCAGTTAAAAATAAATGTGTATTTGTGTCTCAAATCTTGTTACCCACCTTTCTCAAACCACCTAAACTGCAGGGAATGAAAGTTACCCTCAGTGATGAGGATGATAGAGGAGAGAGAGAAAAATCATTGCGATGATTTTCCTGAAGCAGTTGACCCTTGTAATCTGTCCAGGAACTGCAGATATAAAACAGCACCTTCACAAGTTGCTCTCATACAGACATGCTGTCACCAGCCATTACTTCTGATCAGCAGAACTCTGTCAGGCACACTGCTTTCTTTATTTCTAGTGGACGCATGTGCATGCTGAGAAGCTAGTCTTATGTCCTGAAGATTAACTGTTCAGACAGTTCCTGCTCTGTATTCCTGCAAACACGCTGATCTGCTGATGCATTTTCTCACAAATACTGGTCAGTAATTACATAGACTGTGACATCATGGCTGTGTTGCAGGGTTGCTGGTTGTAAATGTTCTTATCAGCCCTCTGGCTCTGAATTTACTACAGATTATTTTATGAAAAAAGTATTTCTACAGTATCTCATGAAAAGGTGAGTAATCTTAGACAAATTGTACATCAGGTAATATAATAAAGTTTTCAAACACCGTTAAGCATTTCCAAGTACCAGTATTAGTAGGGTTTGTACATGGTTATACTTAATTTTGTGAAACCAAATGTTGGAAGGTCACAGACGCTGGGACATTTGACAGAATCATAGGTTGCAATGTGATAGCATTGGGTTGTACTTCACTGGGTATAACCACAATATCAAGTTGCAGCTATAAAGTCATTTCAGATAGCTGACAGAGCAACCGTAACCCTATCAAATGCAACTTTTACGAGAGAACACAAGGGTTTAAATATGCTCCTAAAATGAAGGTTCTTCTGTAATTTGTTTTGAAAGTATGTTTTTTAAACAGTGCTCTGCTTCATTAAGGCCAATAGTCATAAAGCTGTTTGCAAAAAAAAAAAAATGTATGCCAACTTACCAGCTTACATATCTGTAAAATGGCCCCTAGGTAGGTGAAAATAGCATGTGAATATTCTGATAATGAACAGAGCAAGAAACAACCTGAAGGCTTTTATATGTATACTTGAATGCTAGAATTACTTTCTCAAAAAATTCTTTCTACTGAAATACAGCATGCAAACTATGCATATTACAATACTTGTGAAAAAGAACAACTTCTGTTCAAAGAACTAATGAGATGTGTGAAAATATTTGTAAATATGAAAACTAGATTACTTTAGATTATACTAAACATTTTTATAATAAGTGCAGGGCGGATAATGTAGCTGACATAGATGAAGCCCACAAAATGCAGGATGGTGTTTTTTTTTATGAGTAATAAGTACAGCAAAACATAAAATTGTAAGAACCACGATGAAACTATTAAAGTATAAAATGTACTTAAAATAATTAACCTAGAAAGAAATAAACTATATTCAAATCTGCTGTTACCACTGAAGAATACAAGAACAAAGTGCTGGTAGAAAAAGGGAGAGTTCACTTCAGAAAAATATGAAAGAAGTGTGAAAAGAGTCTTGTGATTTCTGATCTTTTTATATCTCAAACTGCATGACATGCTTGTGACCAGATTATGGAAAAGAACAGCACAGCATAAGCTCTCGAGTGAAACAATACTGACATTTTCCCTAGAATTTCAGCCCGCACATGGTCGGAAATACATGACCAAGAAAGATGCTACATTAAATGCAATAATTGTTTCAGGCCTACTGCTGAGTACTCAAAGGTCAAACCAGCTTTCCACCACTGATCTGTTTTCTTGATGGAAAGAAAGATTATTGACGTAAAAGAATGCTTTGTAGAAATGTCTGCTGGCATACACACACACACGCGCACACACAGACAGATATATATTTATATCTATATGTATGTATGTATATATATATATATATATATATATATATATATATATATATATGTGTGTGTGTGTGTGTGTGTGTGTGTGTGTGTGTATATATATATATATATATATATATATATGTGTGTGTGTGTGTGTGTATATACATATATATATATATATATATATATATATATATATATATATATATATATAGATATATATATATATATAGGACACATCTCAGTAGCTCTTTCAACTCCTAAAAGGGCTTCATGCTCTCTACTACATCAGCTTTTTTTCCCTTTCAGCTCATTCTCTGCACTTATAATTATGGCAAAGCACCAGCCAACTTTAGCTCACAAGTGTAGTGCATACAGATCTCCCTAATAAAATCATCACTACACAATAGAGGAGAAGGAAATTAGGAATAAATAGGAATAACCCTGCAACAGGTACGTGTCACATGCCAGGAGGTGCAAAATGGGCTAATTCTATGTCCTGCTGCAAAAAAATGGCAGCTCCCTGTGCGGCTGCAGCTGTGTAAGCTCATCAGAGAGATATGCTTAATCTGTTTTCTTTTTCACACAAAACTTTGAGAAAATCACTTTCTGGGCTTTTAAGTGGAAGTACATTAACTACAGCAAACAGAAGCTTCTGGAAATTAAGCAGTTAACAGTTTCATACTGTTGACTAGATTCTCTGCAGTCGGCAGAGTTCCTAGGGCCTACTACACTCACAGAAATATTGGAGCTGTGTATTTTAACCCAGCATGTCTTAAAGTGCCTAAAAGATGAGACGGAAGGTTCTCGAACACTCAGGACAAGACAGAAGAGGAAAAGATCTCAGAGAATCAGAAAAAGGGCCTGCAAGGCAGGAATTGCTGCAAAGCTGAAAATAAATCCTCACAGGCCTGCTCTGCCTTCAATACTGCTAGCAAATGCGCACTTGCTGGACAGTAAAATAGATTACCTGATGCTGAAACTCTACAGCAAAAATAAGGGGAGAGATACCTGTTTATTGATGATTTCTGAGACATGGCTGCATAACAAGATTAATGACAATGCTTTTAGTTTAGAAGATCTCACACTCTTTCATGCAGACAGACGTCAAGCTTTGTGTGGAAAGGCCAAGGGAGGTAGAGTCTGCTTCTATGTGAATGGAAGATGGTGTAAGAACTGTGAGATTGTTCAGTCACATTGCTCTGATAATCTAGAGTTCCTGTCCTTAAAATGCAGACCCTTTTATGTACCTAGAGGGCTAAATGGAATATATGTAACAGTGGTATACATTCCACCCAGTGCAAACACCACTGAGGCCTTGAGCAATATTTATAACCAGGGGTGGCTCATCCTATCGGACTGCCAGACTGCAGCCCTCCCACCTAGAAAATAACAAAAACAAAATCTGTAAAAATAAAAACAAAGACTGCCTTTACCAGCAGTCCTGATATGGACACGGAGGTAACAAAGGTACCCAGCAATGATGTGAGGTACCAGGAATCTGTGCAGTGATGACCACACAGAACAGAGGAGCTCCGGACTGCTTCAGCTGCAGTCAGGACCAATGAGGAGGACTGAGCTGCTCTCGCAGGACTTTTTCAGTGCGCAGGCTTCGGGTAAGTGTTTGGAGGATTGTGGGCTTGCTTGCTGTTCAGTCACTGGATCAAAGGCTTCATGGATCATTGTGTTTGTTCAGTCACTGGTCACAGTCTCGCAGATCAGTCCAGTCACTGGGCTTACTTGGATCAGTCAGTCTGTGGCTTGCCGTTCAGTCAGTCAGGTAGGTGAAGGGTGTGTGTGTGTGTGTGTGTGTGTGAAATGCCCCAGTTACTATATACTGGTGGCTAGAGAGAGCAAATGGTAGAGATACACAGGCTTGAACCCTGTACCTTGTATGCAGGTGTTAAGGACCTGAATTCCCTACCCACCACCATTTGTAAAAAAAATTGCAGATTTTTGCCTCATATGTGATCTGATCTGTTCCTCATAATATCTGTGGTTTCTAAATACTGCCATGCTTGATATTTGATGGTGCAGTGGTAGCACTGTTGCCTCACAGCTGAAGGTTCTCAGGTTTGATTCTTGGCTGGGGTGCCTTCTGTGTGGGGCTGCATCTTCTCCGTGGGTTTGCTTTTGTGTCCTCCCACGTTACAAAGACATGTCTGCATTATTTTTTCCTGGGCCTCGACTGAAAATTGTTTTTTTGTTCCAAGTCAGATTGTCCTGATTAACAAATGTTAAATAAAATTGACAGGCATTTGAATTTCAGACTTCAGGTTTCTGAATGTTTAATTCCTTGCATATTTGATGGTGCAGTGGTAGCATTGTTGCCTCGCAGCTATAGGTTTTCTGGTTTGGTTCTTGGATAGGGTTCCTTCTGTGTGGAGTCTGCATCTCATCCCTGTGTTTGTGTGGATTTGCTCTGGTGTCCTGCCATTTTACAAAGACATGTGTCTGCAGTATTTCTCCCTGGGCCTCTGCTGAAAATTGTTTTTGTTCTGTCAGAAGTAAAATTGACATTGAATTTCAGACTTCATATTCTTTAGAAAATGCATAGTAACACAACCTTTCACACAACCTTTTATTTTAGCAATTTTCTAAGATGAATATTTGAAATTTGTCCTTATTTTTGGGACTGTATTACCTCATTATTGGCTTTGTCCAGTTTTTTTGTGCTAAGGTTGACAGCTATGATGAGAACTGAATTCACTGAATATGTTTGAGGGCTGTATTACCTCATTACTGGGTTTGTCCTGGTGTTTTGTGCTAAGAGGTTGACTGCTATGGTGAGAACTGAATTCATTAAATGATAGCCATTTAAGTTTCAGTCTTCCTCTCTTTCACAAAGCAGACGATTTGGCGTAGTGGTATGTTGCTCTGATTGTTTTGCACAGGGACCTTGGCAGTAAAATGTATGGTGGTAACGCAGCATTTTTCTTTCACAAAGCAGGTAATTTGGCATATTGGTATGTTGCTCTGACTGTTTTGCACAGGGACTTTGGTAGTAAAATGTATGGTGGTAACACAGCATTTTTCTTTCACAAGGCAGCTGATTTGGCATAGTGGTATGTTGTTCTGACTCTTTTGCACAGGGACCTTGGCAGTAAAATGTATGTTGGTAACACAGCATTTTATTCTAGCAACTTTCCAAGATTATACAAGCAATGTTTAATGTGTCCCTGGTTTTTGACCCCCCCCCCCAATAAATTTGTCTTTTTCCAGATTTCTTGTGCTGCGAAGTTGAGATGCAGTTGAGTATTGAGTAGATTTTACAAGGAGCTGAGAGCTGCAGGGGAAGAGAAGTTTAGTGCTGCTTATGCTAAGTCAGCGTGCATTGTTAATAGCGCAACAGGTTATGTACTTGCTTTTGATGCAGAAGGTTGTTGGTTCTACTCCCACAAGGGGTGAATGCTGCCGTACTGAAAAGTTAAGATACTAACTATGAGCCTGTTATCAGTTTGCCATCCATTTCCTATTGCAATATTACTAGCTTATCATTTTAATGTAATATAGGCAATTTATTCCTCAAGGGCATCAGACGCTTTATTTTTCGATGAAACCATGAAATATAAAGGTGTTTGCTAGCAGCAACCTCTTCATTAGTTACAGATTTATTTAATGTGGAATTATTTAGATGACGTTTTTTACTTCAGAAATTGTGCATATTTACTGATAATGGTGGACTGTAGAATTGTGCATATTTACTGATAATGGTGGACTGTAGAAATTTGAGTAGACTTATGATGGAAATGTTCTGAACTGGGCAGTTTTGTCATTATTGGTGCATGCATTTTGTTTCATTGTTTACTGGAAAAATCATCAAAACAATAGGAAGGTGTATCAAAGAGCACATGTATGTTTCATATGCAAGGGGCCTATGATTTGAAAACAGCCCAGAATTAATCTTTATCTGCCACTGGTAAAATGTATTTTCTTTGAATGTGGGTTTCAATGCTGTTTTAATGAATGTGAGTTTTAAGGGCAGAGAAGTTTTAATGCTAAGTTTTTTTAGCAGATGTCTTAGTGTTTGTGCTGTAAAATGCAAAATAAAACTTTAAAATGAAGTCCAAATCAACATAGAAGTAAATCAGTATGCACATTAGTGTTTATGGTAAATGGAGTGAAATAGCCAAGTAATGGATCATTGGAATGGCTGCAGGGGGAGGCTCTATGATTTTGTGAGGGAGAAGGGTGGCAAACTTAGACAGCCCCAGCTGAACTATACCTCCCAACTGTCCAGATTTTCAAAGAATGAATAGATTTTTGCTTCTTATTTTTGGTTTGTTCCTCATAAAATTTGTGGTTTTCTGGCAAAATCATTTAGGAATTAAGTCAATAAATAATGACACACTGAGTTTCAGACTTCATAACCTTCAGAAAAATGCATGCAAAAGTAAGACCTGTTGTTCTATCAACTGTCTCAGTTTATACAAGAGCATTTTTTAGTACTTTTTATATGTTCCCCCAATATATTTGGCCTTGTCCAGATTTAGTGCATTAACAGGTTGAGAGGTACATGCAAATACATTGCTTTATAGAATTAGGCATAGCCAACCTCTCAACTGTCCCTGATTTTGGCTCAAAATGTTGCTCTTCCCCTAATAATCCCTCCGCAAAATAGCAATTTTGGAAGAAAACATGGAGGGTTTACAATTAAGAAATAACTGTAATAATAAGAGTTATAGATTACTTTTATTTCAGAAATGCATGTAGATTCTTTTATTTTGTCAGCTACTCAAGTTAACAGTACTAATATTAAAGTGTCCCTTCTTTGACAGGTTCCCAGCTGTATTGTGCGGCTATTTTATATTTTTGCATCACATTTTTGGTTCATTTTTCAGAAAATTGTGGTTTTTTTTTGGCAAGTTAGTGACAAATCATTAAAGACTGAAGTTAGAAAATAATGACAGACATTTGAGTTTCAGATTTCATACCATTCAGAAAATTCATACTAATGCAAGACCTATTCTATTATCTTTCTAAGTTTATAAGAGCAATATTTAAAAAAAAATCTTTATTTTTGGGCTTTTGTCTCACTTCTTTGTATGGCTTTGTCCAGATTTCTTGCTCTGAGGTTGAGAGTTATGACAAATGTTAAAGTCCAAACACAACACACTTGACTAAGAACCAAGAACCGTTGGTTACGCCAGCTGTAAAGGATGAAGTCTTGTTAAAACAATTCAAGCATGCTTAAATTTGATAAAATCCATGTAGTTTTCTACTGTTTATTAACAACGTAACAATAGATCAGTATGTGAAATGCTGCCAGCGTTTTTCGTTCCACAAAATAGTAGAACTTCCTCAGACAACAACCATTGTATTTACAAGTAGTATTTAAATAACCTCTAAATTAGTAATACAAGTGCTTACAATTAACATTAGTAATGTTGATTCTTCACTGGAACCTGGCTTAACGTTGAACTGGATATGGATTGCCTACAGGCAAGTAATGAAGTTACTTACACTAATGAAAATAATTATTCAATCATGGACAAACTGAAACTTTTTGATTCTAAATTGTTTAAGATCAAAAAACTACAACTTGAATTGAATTATTTCAACAGGTGTATAAGAGAAAAAATTGTTCCAAAGGGTTTGAGACATCACTCATACCCTTCTGGTTTAGAACATGGGTCAGAATTTTTTAATGACCTGACAAGTATGTATAACAAGCATGGTTTAGAAGTTATGCAATGTATGGTAAAACATTACCAAATCAGCCTTGACATATTAACTAAAGAGACTATTTCCCTTGAACAAGACATAAGGGTAGACGCTGACTTCAACAGAAATGAGTTTGAATACGACAGGATCCTTTCCAGTATAGCCCAGCAGATGACGAAGCTTAAAGCAAATAAAATCAAAAAATTGCAGAGAGACTTGAAAGCTTACCAAGAAGGGGTAGCTCACCCCAAACCACCAACATTTCAAAGCGCCACAAGTAACTTTAAAAACTCTGCAAATCAAACCACGTATAGAGAACAAAGTGGACAAAAGGTCACCAGAAATTGTTCAGGCAACCCGGGCATAGGGGTTGAACTGGATGTTGGGTTTCTGGACAATGATGGTGACATTTTTGAAGGGGAACCAAACGGTTCAAATTCAAACCAGTTTCACTTTTCTCATAACAACCAAAAACAATATCAAGCACCACAAAAAAACTACAGATGGGGGAGGGGGGCAATTGGAACATGAACTCAACACAGGGGTTCAAGCGGAGATACAATACCCGCAGCAACAACAACAATCACAATTAACTGGGATAAAATTGTATGAAATATTGCATAACAGTGAGGGTGACTTTTCTATATACAACTTTACAGAATGTAGGATAGACCACATACTGGTCAACTTATTTGCTAAGGGTTTGATCTTTGTTCCTTTTAAAAGATGTGACATTGCTGAGTTACTTGTTGATTTCAAATTGTTTATCCGTAAATTAAACTTGAACCAATTGTTTGGCAAACCTTCACAAACTGAAAATGACTTGAGAATAGCAAGCACATTTAATCCACCCCAAAATAGTACATTAAACATTTTTGAATACCTTTGTGAAAATGAATTTAGAGAGGTTTTGAAACATTCTAACAAGTCCAACGTAATATGTCTACTGAGGAAAGAACTCTATTAGACTTATTAAGGAATTTACCACTTAGGCTCATGAAGCCGGATAAAGGCAGAGGCCTGGTAGTCCTTTACAAGGAAGACTATTCTAACATCATGCTGAAACTGTTAGAAAGTAACACTTACGCGCCAGTCAGCAGAAATGAACTGAATCAAGCATATAGCAGGATTAAAATGTTCATCAGTGACTTGTTCACAGATGAACTGTTAACTCTAGAGCAACACACATACTTAACAATGTTAGCCCCAAGGATCCCAAAGATTTTTGGGATTCCGAAATTACATAAAAACATTTTGAATCCACCATTTAGGGCACTAGTTGACGCAAGACAGTCTATATCTTATCCTTGTGCCAAACTAGTGGACAGTTTCTTAAAGAAATTTGTTAAGTTAGAACATCAAATATTAAAAGATTCATGGGCTTTCCTGCAACATATGCAATCCATAATATATGATGATACCACAAACTTTTTAACAGTGGACATAATAAATCTGTATTCCTGTATCCCACACGATCTGGGGACTGAATGGGTTGTGGACTTTATTAGATCTAAAGGGGCAAATGACAATGAGTGTATATTAATTGAACAACTTCTTGACATCATTTTAAAAAACAACTTCGTGTCATTTGAAAATAGGTTATTTGTGCAGAAAATTGGAGTGGCAATGGGTTCACCAGTGGGCTCTAGTTTTGCAAACTTGGTTTTGGCCCATTGGGAAAACAACATTATTTTCAATAGCCACTGGGTTCAAAAGATATGTAGTTACAGAAGATTTCTGGATGACATTTTTATTTTATTTAAAGGGAACAAGGAAGAAGCAGGCCAATTTGTGGATTTTCTTAATTCAACAACAACCTTCTTGAAATTTACTTACAACTTTCAAGAAGGTTCCATCAATTTTCTAGATGTTGAATTAAGGAAAAATAAGGCATCCTATACATCAAAAATATTCAGAAAGGCCACGTACTCCAACAATTTTCTTCATTTCACTAGTATGCATCCCCTCTACCAGAAGAAAGCTGTAGTTAAAGGGCAGCTGGTCAGGGCAGCGAGGATGATTACCTTACAAAGTGAATTTGAAGAGGAATGCGACTTGCTATATCAGATGTTTTCAAGGAGAGGGTACTCTAGTTCCTTCTTGGACAATATTTTCCAAGAAGTGATGGAAAAGAGGAAAAAAGGTTATTATACCCCTCTTTTGGTCAGTGAGAAGGATAATGAAAGTTGCAATGTAATTACTGACTTGAGTGTCCATAACGGTAGTACACATGCTGACACAGTCAGTAATCCAGTTCAGGGACCTATGGCAAAAGATGGTACTGACAAGAACTTCACAATTGCATTTACCTTTACTTACTGCCCAGAGGCAGTGACCATAGGTAAAATAGTGAGGAAGTACTGGTGCTATCTATCTATGGACAAAAATGTATCAAAAGTCTTAAACTTTAATCCTGTAATAACATATCGAAGAGGTACAAACATGAAAAGACTTCTTGAAACAAAACTCATTAGTACAAAGATTAAAGGGGGAACAAAGAAATGTGGTGCATGTAAATATTGTAAGGACATTGAAACATCAAATGTTTTTACTGTAAGGTCAGTTAGCTACTATGTTAAGGGCTCTTTTACATGTAATTCTAGGGGTATTGTTTATTTGTCGCAGTGCACACATTGTCCATCATTTTATGTAGGAAAGACGGACAGGCGGTTGCGAGATAGAATTTACGAACATTTATATGCAATTGCAAAATCTAAGGATGAAAATGCATTAGCCAGACACTGTACCAACAACCATGGCCATACTTTTGTTTTTATGGTCATTGATGGAATTGACAAGCACTGTCCAAGTAGTAGTTTTGTTAATGAAAATTACTTAAAATTAGAATTGGAGAAAAGAGAACTAGCCTGGCAATTGCGTCTCACTGCATCTAGAGAACCAGGTATTAATGATTCTTGTTCTATTGCATGTATTTTAAAACTTAAAAACCTGTTGAGGTAGTTTTTAAATATTTTAAATAAAAAATTGATTTTGGTGTGCTTAGAATATTCTAACTCTTGTACATCAGTTTTATCAAGTTAACCATTTTGCACATTTGGTCTAAATTTTTAATATTTTAAGGTATTCAGGTATTTACTGTTTACTAAACTAGTACATAAAAATTCCTACCAAATAGGACAAATTCAAATGATATTTTAATATAGCTAAAGTTGTAGTTAGTAAGTGTTTTTTATAACTTGAACTATATGTATGCAAGGAATTTAGTATAGATAATATACCATGGTCTTGTTTATGTACTGACTTTTAGGATTATATTTAATATTAAACATTATATACCAGATTTTAGAAAAGAAAGCATATATCTTGTAGCATGTTTTAGATCACACACAATTTCTTGGTTATGTTGAGGCTTTCGGTAATGTTTGTACATATAGAGACTGGCGCTTTAAATGAAGAATCAACGTTACTAATGTTAATTGTAAGCACCTGTATTACTAATTTAGAGGTTATTTAAATACTACTTGTAAATACAATGGTTGTTGTCTGAGGAAGTTCTACTATTTTGTGGAACGAAAAACGCTGGCAGCGTTTCACATACTGATCTATTGTTACGTTGTTAATAAACAGTAGAAAACTACGTGGATTTTATCAAATTTAAGTGTGTTTGAATTGTTTTAACAAGACTCCATCCGTTACAGTTATGACAAATGTGTTAGGGCCATCACAGTCAGTCAGAGACATTTCAAATTGTGACATACTTGTTGCACCCCACTCCCCCATGTAGTGACTCTGGATGTGTCGAAGCAAGGCAAGTAGTAGTTATGCAGTGTAAATGTGCAGAGTATCCCCCCTATCCAAGGTAGACACAAGTACTAGAGTGACTTTTCATCTGTCCTTGATTTTTGTAGAGTGGTCGGGTTTCTGTCATTTTTTTTGTACTGTTGATTTATGCGTATTACTCAAAGTGTCTGTTGCTCTGTGTTTAAGTAGCAATACTTTAATGACCATCATCAGGTAAGCTTGGCTGAGATCATAAGATGCAAGTAAGCTTTAATAAGCATACTGTTAAAGAATTGCCAACATTGAAAGCCTTTCTGTTGTTGCCATGTAGAGAATACTTAACTAGATAATGTATAGACCTCGGGTATTGAAATGCATATGATAGTATTTGTAATAAAGGACAGGATTACATTATTTTAAGAAGCTCATTACACTTGGAGACTTCCAGTCATCTCTGCAGGCTTTACCCATAAACTAAACAGAATGCCAATCGTGTGGTCCATAACCTGTACAGTAATCCTTTTAAGCAATGTATCTTGAGCTTATTTCTTGTTTGCTTTTCATTTTTTACTTTGATCATGTTTTCCCCATGAAACAAGTAGATAGTTGTCAGGCAGCAGGTCTTTTTTGGATAAGAAACATTTTTACAAGTGGGGGCATCAGAGATTTCTACTTTTAGCATGTTACTTGGTACTTTAATAAAGCTGAATATAAATTATAATTAGAACTGCAGTGCAAGAAGTGGTTTGAGCTGAGTGCTGCTTATTTTTCTTATACTTGATTTTGACTGGCATTCCATTAATGTATTTAAAAAGTAATTTATTTCTTCATGCCTCACAACCTTTTTGTTTCCATCTAGATATTAAGTAAGCTGTCATGCAGCCAATGCACTGAAATATTTTTATTCTTCTGCACTTCATTTTGTCTTGATTGGACTCTCATAATGACTGTTTGGCACCCAGGGCAGTGTATTTAGTTCGTTTTTGTGGTTTTGAGCATAGCTCCTCCCCTTTCTAGTTGGCCACACCCTTTCCCATTGACACCACCCATTCAGCTTTCTCCTGCAGCCCCCTTTGATTTGAAGTCACCAGCTGCCACTGTTTATAAATCTACCTATGAGCTGCAGAGGAACAACTCACTTTGCACATGTGGTTGCTTGTGGTTTGAATCAAGTGGATCTGAGAGAGGTGCTACCCCACTACTAGCAATTTGTAGATTTTCCAGCAATGAGTGCTAACACTCTGGACAAGGCATATTCCAACATCAAAGGTGCCTACAGAACAATACAACAACCTAACTTAGGAACCTCTAACCATCTTACTGTCATGCTTCTACCAGCCTACAAACTGGCTCTAATCAGAGAAAAGCCCACAGTTAAGCAGATCAGGGTTTGGCATGGGGGGGTCTTTGGAATGTTTCCAAGACTATTTTGATAGTAACTGCTGTGACATTTTCAAAGACGCAGCTATATCAGATGAACAGGTGAACATATATGATTACACGGAAGCAGTAATAGCTTACATCACTAAGCATGTTGATGATGTATCTGACATCAGAAGCATCACAATCAGAGCAAACCAAAAGCCATGGCTCAACAACAAAGTCCATGATCTCCTGAAGGCAAGAAATTCAGCATTGAGGGCCAAGGACAAGAAAGGTCTCAGCAAAGCTACAGCAAACCTAAAAAGGGACATTAAAGAGGACAAGAGGGATTATGGAAAGAAACTACAAAGTCAATTTGCAGACATGAGACACACTTGGAGTCTCTGGCAAGGGATACAATAGATTACTGACTCTACAACCAGGTCAGCTCAGTGTGAAGACAACAATGAATTCCTGGACAGGTTGAACTCCTTCTCTGGCAGATATGAAGAGAAGAACAATGTGGCTGCTACAAGGTTACCTATTGACCAGGAGGAGGGGGTGCTCAGCATTAACTCCAATGAAGTGAGATCTCAACTTAAAAAGGTGAACCCCAAGAAGGCTGCTGGTTCTGATAAAATACTGGGCAACGTACTTAAAGGCTGTGCAGACCAACTATGCTCAGTTCTAATCTATATTTTCAACACCTCCTTTATTCTTGGTAAAGCTCCCTCCTGCTTCAAGGTGACAAACATTGCCCTCTCCCCAGAAAAGCTAATTCAGCCTGCCCAAATGACTACAGACCAGTTGTTCTAACTTCAAATGTCATGAAATGCTTTGAGACACTAGATAAAAGACATTTGTCTGCTAACCTTCCATTCAACTTTGACCCTCTACAGTTTGCTTATCTGGTTAACAGATCCACTGCAGATGCTACTTCAGTGGCACCCCACCTCTCATTTGATCATCTGGAGGGAAAAAACAACTGCATCAGGCAGTTTATTGACTTCAGCTTGGCATTCAGTACAGTGGTTTCAATGCAGTTTATTGACATGCTTGTATATCTTGGAAATAGCAAGCTCATGTGCAGCTGGATCCTCAACTTCTTTGATGAGCAGACTGCAGAAAACATGTGCAGGTAACAACACCTCAGGATGGATAATGCTCAACACTGGCATTCTTCAGGGTTGTGTGAGAAGCCCTCTGTTGTTCACCATCCTCAGCCATGACTGCTCTGCAAAATACAATACCAATCACATCATTAAGTTTGCAGACAATACTATGGTTGTGGGCCTCATCAAAGGGGAGGATGAAAGAACTTACAGAGACAAGGTTTACTCATTTATTGGCTGGTGTGCTAAGAAAAACCTTGATCTGAATGTCAATAAAACAAAATAAATCATTATAGACTTCAGGAAAAGGTCAACAACATACTCACCACTCCTGATAAATTGTGAAGAGGTGGAAAGTGGCAAATCTACAAAGTTTTCGGGGGGTGCACATTTTGGAAGATCTCTCCTGGACTGTGAGCACTGTACAGTTGGTCAAAAAAGCACACCAGAGTCTCCACTTTCTCAGAAGGCTCAGAAAAGCAAAGCTCCCATATAAAGTTCTCACCACATTCTACAGAGGGGCAGCTGACAGCATTCTCACTAGTAGCTTCACAGTTTGGTTTGGGAACAGTACAACAGCAGAAAGAAAGAAGCAACAGAGAGTGGTGCAAGTAGATGAAAAAATCATGGGCACCAACTTACCATCAATCCAAGGACTCTTCACAGCAAGAAGTATTAAATGTGCATCCAAAATAGTTCATGACCTCTTTCACCCTGCACATGGCTGGTTTACATAACTGTCTTCAGGCAAGAGATATTAGAGTATCCGCTGCAGGACCACCAGATACTTAAGCAGCTTCTACCCAACAGTGTCAAGACTTATAAACTCTGATACCAGCGCCGATTATTTAGTCGGTAATTATTTACAATACATAGCTCAGTTGAAAAGTGTGCAATATCTTTTTTTATTCTTTGATGTAGCAATATATTTTCTTATTCATGTGGAATTGCCTGCTGTTTGTCTGATGCAGATGAACAAAGGAGGGGAATCTTAATGTGTGCAATCCTACTCTGTTATGCTGCTATGTACAGTATTCTTCATATGATTTTCTAGGAGGGGGCTTCTGTGTTTTTGCTGTTATTATCGGTTTATTTATCCTTCTGGGGTCTTGATTATCTTCTTTAAATTTAAATATTATACTGTTGTTCTTGTTATCCTTGATTCCTATGTACTCTTTTGTGAGTTGATACTCAGAATTTAATTTAGGCTGCACTTATATAGTTCCAAATGACAATATAGTTTACTCTGACTTGACTTTGACTTTGCTTTGTTTTGTAATAAAATGTAATGTCTTAAATGTAATTGTCTCATGTAAGTTAATTAATTCACATGTAAGTTTGTAATAGGTAATGTACTGCCAGTTACAGATGTCAGTAACATTTTGTAACAAAAAACATAAGTAGTGCAGCTGTCAATTTTACAGCAGTACATTTTTATACAGTATTGTAGTTTTAGCTGATAAATTGTTCAGCAACTCAACAGTCTTTAGAAATCTATGTTACATCTGAAGTAATTGTTTTTTTACAGTTCTTCAAGATGCGTACTACTACATATAAACATGTATGTAAACACTGCTATGTAAACCCCTGAATAGCTTTAAGAAAAATAAGTAAACCTGCACAGGAAATCCAGGAAATTGACAAGCTGCTTCTATAACAATGTGCATTTGTGTATTGTACGAATGTGCATTGATGTGCTTTTGTGTGTGTGTGAGTATGTGTATAGATGTGTACATAGCTGTGTGACTCTGCATTTTTATTTGTGTCCTTATAACCACATTAAGCAGGTTCTTCTTGTTTGCTGTTTTTGTCTGTGTGTATGAGAGAGTTCATGAGGTAGGAGGGATGACTAGTGAATCACAGACTCAAGTGACACCTTCTACAAATACACATTACTCAATTCTATGAGTCTTGCAATAAAAAATAAATTATATGGTACATATGTATACCCCATGAACTCTGTAATCACTATAGCTCCTCATTAGTTAGTAAAAGTAAACTCTATTTCTAGCATTTGCTGTTTAAATAACCCTCATCCTTCAGAAAGAACTTAAAGTTCACTGCACTTTATTGTCAGTAAGGCATAAACGCTTAATGCTACATCAGAAATATCTCATAAACAACAGGAGAATTCAATAAAGCCTACATGGAACACTTCTCCATGTAGGCATAGTGGCATGGCCCCAACATGGAAAATGTCTGCTGAGTGATCCAATAAACAGGGCAGAGGGTTGTGCATGTGCGTGTGGACATGGAAGTGTCTGTGGAATGCAAATCACCTTATAAGCCAGTGAAATCCATGCAAATGAGTTTGACTTTTCACACTGAGCTTGATCGAAGGAAGGACACGGAGGAACTTGGGGCTATAATATATAACATTAAGTATCCTGTTTTTTGTTTATTTTGTTCTTTATTTCTTTGTTATTTATAGCACTTTGTCTACTGTGTATTTTCTAGCTAGTTTCACTGTGTGTGAGGTATTAACTGGAAATTGTCCACTTTTATTAAGCATCTGTTGGGTTGTTTGTTTCTAATAACTTGTTGCAGTTAAACTCTTTTTTCTAGAGGCTCCTTTAGCTGTTTAAAACTTTCATTTAAAGGCTCACTGCTGCTTTTCAGCTGTGAGAAACATTTCTGCAGTTTGTTCTAAGTAGTGGGGATATTTGTAGCATTTCCATATTCAGGCTTGTATTTGGGCCTAGTGTTTGTGGAGGTTGCGTGTCTGAGCACATATTCAGGGACATCTTGGTTTAGCCAAAGCCATCGGGCATTTCAGTGAGAGAGAATTGTTTGAGGTCATTGGCTGACTGAGGTCACCTGGACTACAGCTTAGACTAAGCACCTCACTGTTTTTTTTTTAGATTTCTTTCTTAAAAACTGTCTCAGGTTTCAACTTTCTGTTACCTAAGAAGTTAATTTGTGAGTGTTCTGCCATTTCACACTGAGCATGATCGAAGGAAGGACACTGAGGAAACTCGGAGCTATAATATATAACATTAAGTATCCTGTTTTTTGTTTATTTTGTTCTTTATTTCTTTGTTATTTATAGCACTTTGTGTACTGTGTATTTTTCTAGCTAGTTTCACTGTGTGTGAGGTATTAACTGGAAATTGTCCACTTTTATTAAGCATCTGTTGGGTTGTTTGTTTCTAATAACTTGTTGCAGTTAAACTCTTTTTTCTAGAGGCTCCTTTAGCTGTTTAAAACTTTCATTTAAAGGCTCACTGCTGATTTTCAGCTGTGAGAAACATTTCTGCAGTTTGTTTCCCACCCTCCCTCTCTGTTGGTATAGTGTTTTTATAGTTGGTGGCTTTGCAGTTGCCCGCCCCTAGTGTAAATTTGATCTGGGACCCTCCTCCCAGTCTAGTGTCATTACCTCATTCTACCCAGTACATGGAGTACATTTCAGAAGGCCAATCAGCTTAGTTTCTGCTACTCCTTTCTCTCTTTCCACTTAATTTTTTTTTATCTGCTTTTACTGTATTTGTGTTTCTTCCTACTTTATTTTGCTTTTGTGTCATCTTAAAAGTACTCAATTGTATTTATTACTGCTTGGTGTAACTCATTCTAAGCCTTTTAGTTTAAGCACTTGGGCTTCAGACCAGTTGTTTTACATTAAGAAGGTTTGTGGTCTGCACTGTAGTGGCAGAACAGGTAGCTTACATCCTTCTAAGTAAGGAACTGCTGATTGAGGGCTCAGCGTCTATTATTCTAAAAGTGTATTAATTCTGGTTTAAGCACTTGGGCTTCAGGCCAGTTATTTTACATTAAGAGGGTTCGTGGTCTGCACTCTTGTGGGAGGAGAGGCTGGACTCTGCCCTTCTGAGCTGGGAATTTCTGGTTAAAGGCTTATAGTGCCTACATATTTGAACTGCTTCTTACTGAAAGTGGTACACCTTGTTTGCTGTAGCATAGACTAGATCCAGGCCTGCTGAATCTAACTTTGTTTGTATAACTTGAGCACTAATCCAGGCATTCTTTAAAGTATTCAATTGTATTTATTACTGCTTTGTAGCAACTTGATAAGTGTAGCTATCATTCTAAGTCTTTTGGATTAAGCACTTGGGCTTCAGACCAGTTGTTTTACATTAGGAAGGTTTGTGGCATGCACTGTGGTGGCAGGACAGGTAGCTTACATCCTTCTAAGTTGGGAACTGCTGATTGAGGGCTCAGTGTCTGTTATTCTAAAAGTGTATTAGTTCTGGTTTAAGCACTTGGGCTTCAGGCCAGTTATTTTACATTAAGAAGGTTCGTGGTCTGCACTCTTGTGGGAGGAGAGGCTGGACTCTGCCCTTCTGAGCTGGGAATTTCTGGTTAAAGGCTTATAGTGCCTGCATATTTGAACTGTTTCTTACTGAAATTGGTACACCTTGTTTGCTGTAGCATAGACTAGATCCAGGCCTGCTGAATCTAGCTTTGTTTGTATGCTTGTTTGTTTGCTTGTTATTTCCCTGAAATGCTAATTTCACCTAAAACACAGCTTTTCAGTGCTTCTCTGGATCCCTAGTGATATCTGCATTGCTTACTGTACTTATTTCCTTGTTTCACTTAAAAGTTACTGTTTGTCGTTTTTGCATTTAAGTTACCTGTAACACATTGCATTTAAGTTACCTGGCACTTGCTCACTAAGTCAGCATTAAAAAATTAAAAGCACTACACCCTCACAAACTCCCCTTGAGTACCTTGTTCCCCATTGGCCCTTTTTTCAATTATAAAGGAATTCCCAATACTATTCTAGCATATCCAAAGGTCAGTTGTCAATCTCCTCTCCGGTCCAGCTGGTGAATCTGGGAATCTTGAGGCAATGTTACAACTGCCTCATGTACACAGACAACCCTCTCCTCCTCCCAACAAATTCCAACACATGTGAGAGATGCAACCATATAACCAAACTGGAGGCTAAGCTCTCTCAACTCAGTATTGGCGTAACCAGTCAGGAGGAGAAGGAAACCACACTCACTACAATTCCAGTCTCACATAGACCTACCACGACAGCAAACCAAACACATAAACACACAAAAACATACTCGGAGGCTCTAAATAAAAATCTGCCTAAGCAGCAGAGACCTCCAAAGCAGACACCCAAGCAACCACTACCCCAAAGCAAAACATATGCAACACATAGCTCACAAAGCCAGTGTGCCGAACAGTCACAGCCCTTAAGGCTAAACAACACACCTGATACACTTGTAATAGGTGACTCTATCGACAGGCACACTGACGTCCCGCTCACCAGGCTGAACAAGGAGAAGGTCACGGTGAGCTGCCTGTCGGGCGCTAGGATCCGCCACATAACACAAGCACTCAGGTCACTCCAAGGCAAGTACAAATATGACTCAGTCATTGTCCATGCTGGTGTGAATGACCTGAGATGTACCTCCCTGGACTACATGAAAAGAGACATAGAGGAGCTCTCTGAGCATGTAGCCCAGGCCGGTATGACCCTGACCTTGAGTAGCATCTTACCCTCACCAAGAATGATGCCACAATATGAAGACAAGATGATCAATTTCAACAATTGGCTTAAGTATTGGTGTCATTCAAAGGGGATCCAATGCCTGTCAGCCTGGGATGACATGCTCGACAAGCCGCGATGCTTCACTAGGGATGGCTTGCACCTGTCACCCCTGGGCTTTTGGATATTGGCAAAGGCTCTTGCTACCCCCATAGTGCCTTTTTTAGGCAAGGCTCAAAAGACAAACCCACCTCCATAGATATCACAAGGGATAAGAAACTAAGAGTAATGCTACTCAATGCCAAAAGTCTAAACCTCAAGGTGCACGCACTCAAAACTCTCCTTAGCATGGAGAACATCGATATCTGTGCAGCAACAGAAACCTTTTTCAAGGCTCCCGAGAGCACCCCAGCACTACCAGGTTATACCCCATACCATGCTTTTCGGCCCCAAAACTTGGACCAAACCACAAAAGGAAGAGGAGTATCAATATTTGTCAAAGATACCCACACCTCCAGGTTGGTGGCACAGCACGAAGCATCAGAGACTATCCATGTGCAACTAACAGTGGGTAAAACTGCCTTCCAGTTTATAGCCTGCTACAGACCACCCTCCCAAACCCAGGAACCCCACTCGGCCTTCCTGAGAACACTGGAAAATATGAAGGTCTCTCCAAATACCATTGTACTGGGTGACTTTAACTACCCAAACATAGACTGGGAGCATTATTCTAGCTCCAACACCCTAGCCCAAAGGTTCCTAGAATTTATAAACTCAAATGCTATGGAACAACTTGTTACGACTCCCACAAGAGGGGAAACCATACTGGACCTGATCATCACCAACATGGGGACTCTATGCTCCAGACCAGAGGTGTATCCCTCACTGGTAAGATCAGACCATAAACTAATCCCACTGGATATTAACATCCCAGCCCCACCCCCTGCCCAGAAAACCACAGTGAAAAACTTCTCTAAAGCAAATTTCACACTCCTCAAAACAGAGGTGGAATCCTTCAAAGCCCCGGGCCTGTGGAAAATATGGCCCAGACCACAGAATCCTTTATAAACGCATTCTATGAACACCTTCAGGAATGCATGGATCATGCAATCCCAAATAAAACCAAGACCCAATCCTCCAAAGGCAGACGTCCTGTCTGGTGGACCCCAGCCATAAACAAACTATACAATAGAAGGAGGAAGCTGCTACATGATAGAGCAAAATCCCAAAAAGGGAAGGCATCTCTGATCAGTATTAGCAAAAACTACGGGCACTCATAAAATCGTCTAAGGCCAGCTTCGAGAGAAAATTGCACAGGACACTAAGGATAATCACAAGGCTTTCTTTAGTTATGTTAGGAACCTGGGTGGGAATTCCCAGATATGCTCAGAATTAGTCCAAAATGACAAAAATACACTGAACCCACAGACATTGCCAACATCCTAGCTGACAGGTTCAGCGCAAACTCCCCTCCCCACCAAAAGGGCAAATATCTATCCCAGCAGAGTGCTGCCCCCCTGACATCTCAGATGCTCAGGTAAGAGCCGCCCTCTCCAAAGCAAAAAACACAGCATCAATGGGACCAGATGGTGTCCTGGGCTGTGTCCTACATGAACTCCAAGAAGAGCTAAACCCAAACATAAAACTACTGTTCAATCTCAGCCTTACTACAGGATATGTACCCAAAGAGTGGCGTACAGCAACAGTGGTCCCTCTCCACAAAGGTGGTGCCTCAACGGATCCTGGAAACTATCACCCCATAAGCCTGACTAGCTTGGCCTGCAAAGCTATGGAAAGGATCATCATGGACCTCAGAAATAATGATAATGGGGACCTACAGACACTGGATCCTACCCAGTTCGGCTTTGTTAAGGGCTGATCCTGCCTCTTAAACCTGGTTGATTTCTTTGAAACAGTCACCAAGGCCATTGACGAGGGGAAGGTGGTCCACACAGCCTACCTGGACCTCGCAAAAGCCTTCGATACAATACCCCACTCGGGCATTATAGATAAGCTCACCAGCTTAAATATAAACTCCTATGTCAGTAGATGGGTTGCAAACTGGCTCAAGGACAGAACCCACATGGTTAGAATTGCTGGAGCCATGTCAGACTCCAAACCAGTTACAAGTGGCATCCCACAAGGCTCAGTCCTGGGACCTCTCTTGTTCAGTATATATTTCTCAGAGGTACAGGCCAACAAGGAAGGACTGTGGCTGACCAAGTTTGCAGATGACTGCAAACTGGGCGCCATAATCGACTCTCCAGCCGACACAAGCATCCTCCAAAAGGGCCTCATAGAAACAGATAACTGGTGCCAGAGCCGTGGCCTCAAGCTAAATGCCAAAAAGTGTATAGTCACCCCCTTTGGCAAAAACAAAGTGCCCACAAATTACCACATAGGTGGTAATCCATTAAGTACAGAAGAAGTAATTAGGGACCTGGGGACCCAAGTTGATAGCAATCTCTCATTTGACAGCCACGTGGCCAAAGTGGTTAGAAGAACATTTTATATAGCCCACCTAATCATGAAGGGATTCACATCTAGACAAGGGGAGGTCATTGTGCCTCTTTACTCATCCCTCATCAGGCCCATAATTGAGTACAATGCCCCTTTTGGGATGTACCTTACCAGACACCTGCAGCAACTGGAAAGACCCCAAATGTACCTCACCAAGAGGATCAAAGGGCTCAAACAGATGCCATATGCTGCCCGGTTAAAGAAACTCCAGCTCTACTCAGTGGCATACCGCCTGCTCAGAGGCGATATGCGCCTGACATATAAAGCCATGTGAAACCCAGAATTAATGGACATGCTGCACCTCAGATAATCCAAATCCCATCGAGCTACACACTCGAGAGTCTTGAACCTCAGCACTGAAATAAATAGGACATGCTGGAGGGAAAGATTCATAACCCAGATGCTCCCTTCACTCTGGAATAAAATCCCAGTCCAGGTTAGGCAGAGTTCCTCATTGACTCTCTTCAAGAGGAATCTTGATGAGTGGATGGGAGATCGTAGGTTTACCCCGGGTATCACTTCTGTGTCACTGTTAGACAGAGGCACAGTATACTAACCTCGAAAAAGGGCATAGCAAAATTAATTTAAAATGGGTGGCGAAAGCCAAACACACTCTGGCTAGGCTTATAAATGCCCTAGGGCAGATAGCCTAGTATGAACCTATTTGTGATCCAACAGGCAGAAAGACACCCATGTAGGTGCCATGTTGGTGTTAGAAAGGTGCACAGAGAGAAACCATGTACCAGAATGTAAAATTTAAACAGGAGCTGTAAAAGGCCAAATAAAAGGGTAGTTATTGCACTGTAGGCATGCAAATGGCCAGTGAGTCCAAAAAGCAATGCAAATCAATAACGTTTTTAATACATATATTACATATGTACAGTGCACAGTGATGCACAAAAAATGCTGTTATGCAAAAAAAAATGAATAATAATAATTAAAAAGTGTAAAAAATGAAAATTAGACATTTTCAAAAATATGGCATTATAATGCCCAGCATGCAGAGTCTTACAATGGCAGGTTTTAGTGGATGCTACGGAGGCAGGTCCTAGAGTAGTGAAGTATCCAGAGTATACTAAATAAGCTGTATGTAAATGAGCTGGGGTTACTAAATAGCAAAACAGGCCACTGTGTCCACGGATACAATACATGGTTGGGTTAGAATCATGTAGGTATTAGTAGAATAGGTAGGTGAGATCAAAAGGGGGTGTATCACGCTATGTGTATGTGGATTGGAGCTCAGTGGTGACTGTTTCACTCAGCTCAGCACTGCTAAGCAGGGTTGTGTGTCTGATGCTGCTGATCTGTGTTTAGCCCTGCGGCATGTGTTTTAGCTGCTTTAAGAAAAGCTGAGCATGCCCATGCATAGGGGAATGTCCAAACTGTTGAGCACTGTTTACACTAGTGCCACAGGTTTGCATGCCATGTCCCAGTGCTTAGCAGTGAAAGAATTAAAAAAAAAAAAAAAGGAAATAGCTATGGGAAGCCAATCCAGTAGAAATGACTGATAAGCCTTGTTCAACAGATGCTGGCCCTGTCAAACCCCCAATGATATACATTATTAGGTGGAATGCATCATAGTAAGCCAATCACATCTGCAGCACACCAGTATAAAGTATGCATACACCCTACAGTCTGATTTTTCCCACATACTCTGCACCATTGGAATACACAATTGGGAATTTTTAACTTACCAAATGATCTGGGCGGCTGCTGCTCTGCTACAGCTGTCTGTGATAGAGGCTGAGATCAGTGCTGGTATTGATGCTGACAATAGGCCTAGACTGAGAAGGAGAAGAGTGCTCAGTCCCAGGGTAAACTTCCAGGGGCTACATGAGCTGGAGATTGTAGAGAGCTACAGGGTGGACAGGGACATACTACAAGAACTCACCAAGCTCCACCACCCTCAACTTAGACCCAGAGCCAACAGAGGGGAACCCATCCCAGTGGAAACAAAGGTATGTGTAGCCCTTAGAATATTAGCTACAGGTACTTTTCAAAGACCAACTGGGGACATAATGGGGGTCTCACAGGCATCTGCATCCAGCACATTCCACCAGTACCTGGATGCCATGCAAGCACATGCCAGTGAGCACATTCATTTACTCTGCACCCCTGTGGAGAGGGCCAGAAATATGCATCTCTTCCACCATGTAGCACACTACTCTGAGGTACTGGGTGCCATAGACTGCACTCATGTGTACATCAAACCACCATCCATTGAAGAGGGTAGAGTCTACGTCAACCACAAGGGGTATCACGCCATCAACTGCCAGGTCATGTGCAATATCCAGGGCATTACCATCAATGTGTGTGCTGGCAGCCCTGGCAGTTATCATGACTCCCACATCTGGCATGCATCACAGCTGTACCAGACATTTGACAGGGGGGGACATCCCATACAGCCATCTACTAGGGGATGCTGTCTACGCATCTGCATCCGTGGATGATGACACCCATCAAAAATGCACACACACCAACCAACGAATGCCATAATGAGGCACACACACAAACTAGGAACATCATAGAGTATGTGTTTGGGCTGCTCAAGTCATGGTTCCTCTACCTTGATATATTTGGTGGTGCCCTGGAGTGCTCTCCAGCCACATGTGCACACATGTTCACAGTATGTGCCATGCTGCACAATATGATCCTGTGGAAACAGCTGTGGCAGGAGCATCACAGAGAAGGGACACACAGCCTCCCACCCATGCCAAGGTTTCCACAGTCACAGGGGAGTCAGAGGAGAAACCCCCTGAGCTTGTCCCTGTAGGCAGACATAGGCATGCCCAGTATGCCCTGGTCTTGGCAAAGAGGCAACACACAGCACATGCACTGACATCCTAGGGACCTCTGGACTGACACCTCACTCCGACTCACATACATACTAAAAAGGATGTCAGCCACAACACAAAACCTGTATCTTAACACTTATTGGCTGTGTACTGTATGCATCCAACAGAGTCAGCCCTGAAGCACCATTATATCGACTGCTGCAGGCACAAGGTAAGTCACTCTTTGTTACAACAAATGTATGGGTACTACAATATGGCAGCATCGGTATGGACCTGCTGCATGTATGCAAGGGAATAGAGTGGGCTACCAGGATAGCTGTAGACAATTGACAGCTATGTGGGACAACAGGAACTCTCTGCCCAATAATTGCCACCCCATATTATGCAGTAGGCCCTAAGCCAGAAAAACCAACTGCACTATGCGAGGGAATTACAAACAGCGGGGTCATAGGACAGATGCCTGACTGTCAGTGCTAGAGTTACCTACCCTCAACACACCTGTGTTCCCATACAACTGTAGTAAATTTTGTTTGCAATGGTAATAGCAGCAGATCACACAATCCTAGGGCTGTCCCAATCAACTTGGTTACATGCTCCATTTCCACAATATGCAGGGGTCAATGTGCTATGTATGTCTGGTTGATAGTGTCAGGAATTAAACTGTACTGTCTGGTGGCTGTTGTGGCTTAGTGGGCTATGTACATTACCACGGTTGAGGGTGCTCATGGTTTGAGACTGGCTGTGCCTACAATTTTGCATGTGAGCTACACCTATGGGAGGAGTACTATAGACTGTCCATATGTCACTATTTGTTACTGTAGGAAAGCTAGACAAAGCCAGAGAGAATGGAGGGACAGGGGGCCACGGATATGGACAGTGCAGAGCTCTGAGTAACCTAGATGGTGGCTAGTAGAACAGCAGGTTTTAACATGTCAGAGTAGCAGAAGGATGTCAAGGCTGTCACATAACTGTGTCAGTACTTACAACAAGTCAGTGGGTACCATCATACTCCTTCAAATGTGGGAATATCACAGAATGGTCTGTTTTTCATAACATTGCATTTTTCTGGACAACTACTGGTGAATCTACAAAGGTTGACATGAGAAAATAATGACAGACAGTTGAGATGCACACTTCATACCCAAGAGAACATTTATGCTAATACAAAATCTGAATTCTAGGAACTGTGTAAGTTTGTAAGAGCAATATGAAACAGTTGTCCTTATGTGTGTGCCTGTGTCCCATGTTTATACATGGCTTTGTCCAGATCTCTGACTCCAAGGCATTGAGAGGTATGGGCACCATGTAGCCTTACAATAACAGTACAACACAAACTGTCTGAGGGCCAGAGCAGACATATGGGGCACAATACTGTACATCCTGCAATACAGGTACAGTCAGAGGTGTGAAGTCTGTAATCCTGTGTGTGGTGTTACATCACATACCCCAGTCACAGCATACCTACAACTACATAGAGCAGCAACTGTGGAGAAAGCCAGGAACTGGAGGAGGGCAGGACAAAGGCCCACATATAAGGAAAAGGAGGAACTAATGGCCAGACAAATGTAGAACATGCAGAATAGAACAGTTTGTGCAGTAGCATTGGTCCAAAGCAGTGTATGGAGTCAGTAACCCAAATGTCTGTCAGCAGTTCCTAACATCAATCTACAATGATCTGCCACTGATGTACCAGGAAATTGCATTGCTATGTAAAATGTACCAGACATATGATGCAAAACTCTGTTCAGTCTAATACACTCAGTACACACCCTAGATATGAGTCAGATATTATGGACAGCACACAGCCAGGAAATCCCTTGAGCATCATATCAGGGAGGTGTGGACTGTTTAATCAGGTGCAGCAGCCAATTGTCTGTAGCACACAAACTCCCAAACTGTAGTACAGGAAGGTTTGACCTAGAGTCCCCTTGTAAGTACCGATGGTCATACTGGGAAGGTTCCTACTCTTAGTTAATTTCAGTCCATGTCTGAAGGCACATCTGACTATAGAACTGAGATGTCTATATATCTCTGTGCACACAGCTATGTATACCTGTCTCCCTCTATCCCCATCAGACATGATTGCCCTTATCTATCAGTATGTGGCACATATAAGATATATATATATATATATATATATATATATATATATATATATACATGGATATGTAGAGTTTTATATAGATACACATATATAGGTAACATATATATCATATATAGAAAGACAGGGAGAGGGGAAGGGGGACAGAGAGAGAGAGAGACATGGAGAGAGACACACAAAAAGGCCTATATAGTGATGTATTGCTGCAGCCACTTGTGTGCCGAGTGTATTCAGTGGTGCATGCAATTAGTACGGTGAGCTGTAGTGTGTAATCATAGGTAGGTAAGGGTTCTAATCTCACATCAGCCACCTTGTGTGTGTTTGTGTAGATATTTCACATACAGCAGTATGCACATGTCAAAAAGGCATATGTCTGTGCAATGGTCACTCATTTTATGGTCCTGTGACCAGTGGCCTCCCTGTCAACAGCTACTGTTGTCATTCTCCCCAACAGCATTGGCAGACACTCTTCAAATGCATAAGATGTGTGGTACATGCAATAACTATGTAGCACTACATTATATACAACTAGATAGGTAGTATGTCTAATCCCAGCAATGGCAACTCAGTGAGTGCTTGTGTGTAAATATATCCCCTTGCAGCAGGGTGAATTTCTTGCCTATATATGTGTAATGCCAGTAAGTTTTTAAGGCCTGTGCCTACTTGTTATTCCCCCTGTGGCTTACTTCACAGGGCTTGCTGATGTCATCCACCTTAGAAGCACAGTTAGCTTCAGACACCTAAGCTTTGTGGTGCATGCGATAAGTACATAGCACTATACTGTATACAGTTAGGTAGGTGCTCTAATCCCAGCAATGGCAATTCAGTGAGTGTATATGGGTGTGTATGTAAGTATAGCCCCTTGCCGCAGTGTGTACATCTTGCCTATGTGTGTGCAGTGCCAATACATTTTAAGACCTGTGCCTACCTGTTATGCCCAGTGTAGCTTACTTCACATGGCCTGCTGATGTCATCCAACTTAGAAGCACAGTTAGACACTCTCCAGGCATATATGTTCTGTGGTGCATGCGATAAGTACGTAGCACTATAGTGTATACAACTAGATAGGTAGGGGCTCTAATACCAGCAACAACAACTCAGTATGTGTGTGTGTGTGCGTGTGTGTGTGCGTGTGTGTGTGTGTGTGTGTGTGTGTGTGTGTGTGTGTGTGTGTGTGTGTGTGTGTGTGTGTGTGTGTGTGTGTGTGTGTAAGCATATCCCCTGCAGCAGTGTGGCTTTGTGTGTGTGTGTGTCTGATGGTTATACCATTTTATGGGCCTGTTAATCCCCCCATTGGCAACCAATTTAGGGCCCACAGATGTCATCTACCTTAGAAGCACAGTTAAACACACTCCCAACACAATAGTTCTGTGGCGCATACGATATGTATGCACTACTATAGTGTAGGTAGGTAGGGGTTCCGATCTCAATACTGGCAACTGTGTGAGTGTTTATATGCAGATCTCCTTGCAACAGTGTGCTGTCTTGCATGTGTGTGTGTGTGTGTGTGTGTGTGTGTGTGTGTGTGTGTGTGTGTGTGTGTGTGCAATGGTTATATCATTTTAAGGACCTGTGCAAACCTGTTAACCCTCCCATTAGCAACCCATTTAGGGCCTACCGATGTCATCCACCTTAGAAGCACAGTTAGACACAGTCCCAACACAATAGCTCTGTGGTGCATGCAATATGTATATAGTACTATAGTGTAGATAGGTAGGGGTTCTAATCTCAATACTGGCAACTGTGTGAGTGTATGGGCATGTGTGTGTGTCTGTGTGCATGTATATCACCTTGAAACAGTGTGACTGTCTTGCCTGTGTGTGTGCGATGGTTATACCATTTTAAGGGCCTGTGCAAACCTGTTAACCACCCTCATTGATAACCTTTTACAGTGCCTGCAGATGTCATCCATCTGAATAGCAGTGGCAGACACTATGAACGTATATAATCTCCATGGCACTTGCGATATGTATGTAGCTCTATAGTATATACAACTAGACAGGTAGGAGTTCTACTGTCACCAAAGGCAGTTCATGATTGTGTGTGTGTGTGTCAGTATATCTCTTTACAACAGCATGACTGTGTTAGGCCCATCACCTATTCCACTTGGCAGGTTGCAGTCCATGTTTGGACAGGTGTAACCTGTGAAAACAACTTAACCAATACATGTGTCCCAAGAGTGTAGGACAACAAATATGTCCTACATTTGTGTAATAATTGCATAAAGCAGTCATTGTACATCAGAAGCACCTTAATGTTATGAGAAATAGCATAATCTAGGCAAATGCTACAAAAATAAGCTGTCATATTTGAAAAAATGAGAAGTTCTGTCCTTTACACTTACCATGGGTACAGTTTGTCTTGGCATCTGTTACAATACTATAAGAAGTGTCTCACATTGGCCATTTGATAAGGTGGCAACCCTAGTCTGTCTTGCCTATGTATGTGCAATATGTATACATGTTGAGGCCCTGTGAGTAGCTGCTGCCCCTAAATAACTGACATGTGTCTAGGCATGAATGCTAACCACCACCACCCACATTTGTAGGTACTGACCAAGGCTGTGGCACATGTAAGTTGAGTGCTGTCTGTGATTGATCCACCAAATGATGTTAACACATTGCAACAGGGGTGTACACCAAGTATGGACTGGTGGCAATGTCCTGGCCTCAAGCTAAATGCAGAGAATTGTAGCATCATACCATTCAGTAAGAACACAGCTTGACTGTTTGCCACATCAATGGAAACCCCCTAAACACACATTCTGTGTTGAGAGACCTGGATACTCAGGTTGATAACAATGTCACACTCAACCATCATGTAGCAGCAGTGGTCAGAAAAGACTAGTATGTGGTTCACCTCATAGGTAAAGGGATTGCATCCAGAAAAAAGGCGGTCATTACCTCTGTATAGTCTCCAGTCAGTAGACTAATAAGTTACAACAATGCCCTTTGTGGTATGTACCTATCCAGATATCTGCAGCAACTGGAAAGGCCATGGTAGTACTCACAAAGGTAATCCATGGTGTCCAACACCTGTCCCATGCAGACAGACTCAAATCAGTAGTGCTCCACTCAGTATCAGACAGGTTGACCAGAAGTGGGTGTGTCACTCCTACAAGGCAATATTGGATCCCGGCATTCAACAGCTGCCCCATATATGTGAGTCTAACTCCCCACACATTACCTGCATGTTGGGTGCTGTCACTAAATTCTCTAGTGATGTGGACATCCCCCAAGAGGGTCTCATGCAGACACATGACAGGTGGCAAAAACATGGCCTCAGGCTGCATACCACGACATGCAGCATCATCTAAGGATAATCACAAGGCTTCCTTTAGTTATGTTAGGAACCTGGGTGGGAATTCCCAGATATGCTCAGAATTAGTCCAAAATGACAAAAAATACACCGAGCCCACAGACATTGCCAACATCCTAGCTGATAGGTTCAGTGCAAACTTCTCGGGCAAATATCTATCCCAACAGAGTGCTGCCCCTGACATCTCAGATGCTCAGGTAAGAGCCACCCTCTCCAAAGCAAAAAAACACAGCATCAGTGGGACCAGATGGTGTCCCGGGCTGTGTCCTACATGAACTCCAAGAAGAGCTAAACCCAAACATAAAACTACTGTTCAAGCTTAGCCTTACTACAGGATATGTACCCAAAAGTGGCGTACAGCAACAGTGGTCCCTCTCCACAAAGGTGGTGCCTCAACGGATCCTGGAAACTATCGCCCCATATGCCTGACTAGCTTGGTCTGCAAAGCTATGGAAAGGATCATCATGGACCTCATAAATAAAGATATTGCGGACCTACAGACACTAGATCCTACCCAGTTTGGCTTTGTTAGGCAGATCCTGCCTCTTAAACCTGGTCGATTTCTTTGAAACAGTCACCAAGGCCATTGACGAGGGAAGGTGGTCCACACAGCCTACCTGGACCTCCGATACAATACCCCACTCGGGCATTATAGATAAGCTCACCAGCTTAAATAAAACCCCTATGTCACTAGATGGGTTGCAAACTGGCTCAAGGACAGAACCCACATGGTTGGAATTGCTGGAGCCATGTCAGACTCCAAACCAGTTACAAGTGGCCTCAGTCCTGGGACCTCTCTTGTTCGGTATATATTTCTCAGCGGTACAGGCCAACACGGAAGGACTGTGGCTGACCAAGTTCGCAGATGACTGCAAACTTGGCACCATAATCAACTCTCCAGCCAACACAAGCATCCTCTAAAAGGGCCTCATAGAAATAGACAACTGGTGCCAGAGCCATAGCCTAAACGCCAAAATGTGTATAGTCATCCCTTTGGCAAAACAAAGTGCCACAAATTACCACATAGGTGGTAATCCATTTACAGAAGAAGTCATTAGGGACCTGGGCACCCAAGTTGATAGCAATCTCTCATTTGACAACGTGGCCAAAGTGGTTAGAACAACATTTTATATAGCCCACCTAATCATGAAGGGATTCACATCTAGATCAGGAGGTCATTGCCTCTTTACTCATCCCTCATCAGGCCCATAATTGAGTACAATGCCCCTTTGGGATGTACCTTACCAGACACCTGCAGCAACTGGAAAGACCCCAAAAGTACCTCACCACGAGTCTCAAAGGGCTCAAACAGATGCCATATGCTGTTAAAGAAACTCCAGCTCTACTGTGGCATACCGCCTGCTCAGAGGCGATCTGTGCCTGATGTATAAAGCCATGTCCAACCGGAATTAATGGACATGCTGCACCTCAGAAAATCCAAATCCCATTGAGCTACGAGAGACTTGAACCTCAGCACTGAAATAAATAGGACATGCTGGAGGGACAGATTCATAACCCAGAGGTTCCCTTCACTCTGGAATAAAATCCCAGTCCAGGTTAGGCAGAGTCCCTCATTGACTCTCTTCAAGAGGAATCTTGATGAGTGGATGGGAGATCGTAGGTTTACCCTGGCTATCACTTCTGTGTCACTGTTAGACAGAGGCACAGTATACTAACCTCAAAAAAAGGCATAGCAAAATTAATTTAAAATGGGTGGTGAAAGCCAAACACACTCTGGCTAGGCTTATAAATGCCCCAGGGCAGATAGCCTAGTATGAACCTATGAACCTATCTCCTTTGGGGGCAGTGACATCCCCACATAGTATGACAGTACTAACAACATACTAAGCATGCAATCAGTTGAGAGGGATTTGTGCACACAGGTTGATGGCAACATGACATTTGACCACCATGCTGCTTCCATTGTAATGAAAGCCTTCTACATGGCCCATCTCATATGTAAGAGTATGTCATCCAGGGACATGGGGTTCATAACATCCCTGTATTCCCAGCTAATAAGGTCCAGTAGTCAGTATAATGTCCCTTTTATTGTGTACCTTGCAAAGCATATGCAACAGCTGGGTAAATCACAGAGGTTCCTCACCAGGGAATACCAGGGCTTCAGACATCTACCATACACAGATAGGCTATAAGCCCATCCCTCTGCCACTGTCATACAGACTCCTCAGAGGTGACCACTGTCTGGCATAACAGGCCATCACAGACTACACTTTGATGGGACTGCTGCACAACTGCAAGTCAAGCTCCACTCTATTAACCTGCACACGCCCTCAACCTGGTGTGTGACATCAACAGGACTTGTTGGCAGTTCAGATGTTTGTCCCACATACTCACCCAGCTGTGGAATGGACACCCTGTCCACATCAGGCAGAGTACCTATTTATACCTTTGCAAGGGAAGCCTGGTTGAATGGATGGTTAACAGAACATACACCCTTGGGATACCACCTGTGTCCCTGTTGAACTATGGCATCAGGTGCTGACTTGCATACACATGGGCTAAATTCTGGGCTAGCCTTATGAGGACTTCAGGGCCAATAGCCTAGTAACCTTTTATGATCCTAGGTATACCAGTTATGGCCCTGTGTGCTGTGATGGACCGTGTTATGTGTCCACACCCATCACTGCCATCTACTGTACTGTGTCCCCTATGAGTGACATACCATTTCCATGTCATACAGCCACCACCCAACGAATAGGTAAGTGGTACTACAGGTGTATAGGGACAGTCCAGCAACATCTGTGTGACACAATTACAGACAGCACTGCAAACGTGTTGTAGGGTATCTGCCTGATATATGTGGACCCTCTGCCAGACAAATGTGGATGTCTGGAAAACAGTCGGACAATAGGTAATGGTTGTTTCTAGACTGTGGGGAATGTGGCTGCCACACACCAGACACCTCAGCAAACAGTTATGTTACTTTAATATTTGGTACTGTATTCATTCACTTAAGTTGCACGCTCAATATGTACACTCACTTGCTGAGGTGGAGCCTCCCCCCCACTATTACTGGCTATAACCTGTTGTCCTGCTGTAGGGAGTCAACAGACATGCTAGCCATAGCTTTCAGGCAATGATATACAGGTGGTGAGTACACAGTGACCTAGCCAGAGTACATCAGGAAACAGTCAGGGACACCTGGACAATGTTTGAACTATGCCTGTGTGACATTCACAGACTGGGAGGACCAGACTGACAGTATATCATGTGATATTCCAGCTGTATCCACCACTGACTTTCACTATTGTCTAATACACAAGCCAGTAACATTCATACATGAGATGACCATTGCTGGGGGTCTCAGGGGCCAGAGCTGTGATCTATGTCACAGCAGACGGAGCCAAAGGGAACCCTGTAGCTGCTGAACAGCTGACTAACAGCAACATGTAGTTCCAAGATATTTGCCACAGACCTCTATTGTTGTAATCCCTACTTTCTATGACTGCATCCCTCCATCTGCATCCCATTATGTGGAGAAAACTATTACATACCTGGTATAGTGCTGTACTCCTCTATGTGCATAAATCCTGTGGTAGAATGCTAAGATAACACAGTCTGTCATCATAGAGAAAGTCACAAACCTGTGAACCATAGGCTGCAGCTTGCCTTTTAGGTAATGCTCATGAACAACTGATTGCTTGTACACCAAGCTGTGGCTCAGACATGCCAAGTGAATCCAGAACAGCTAGGTTGCATTTTCAATAGCCAAAGTCATGGCAACACAGTGCTGTATTTGAGGCCTTAATGTAGGCCTTGGCCCTTTTACTGGCCTGTGAGAAGGACATTATTGAGGTGTGGGGACTATAGCATCACAGAAGGTAAGTTGAAATACTGTCCACTGTTTGGATTTATATGGTATTTCCAGAGTTTTGCATGCTATGTTTGGACATTGTGAATGGACTTTCTGATTATGTGGCAGTTTACTGTTAACAATGTGTGTTGAGGTCAGTAAGGAGACAGACAGACGTGAGTGTCATACGTCATTTGCATCAGAATATGCATGCTGCTGCAGTAGCCACTGGTCTATCAGCTGTGTATGTTTGTAAGGGAAGACTTTGACACATGTCCATGTCACTTGACCCCCCAAACACACACACTTTCTGTATAGATGTTGTGTAGATTCCCTGTTCTAGGCATTTGGGAAGTTTGTTAGGTCTGTAGCAGGTAGCTGAAGATACTGATGCATACGTCGCAGGCTGCAGCTGCTGCATTCTGCCCAGGAATTATACTGGGGATTGTGAACTCATTGTTGGACAGTAAGCTGTATATGTGAGTGAGGGAACAGTGTCAGCCCTGTTGTGACAGCATAGCCAGTGTGAGGGTATCCATAACAGTCCAGGTGAGGCATGTGCCTCTGGTACATATGTTATGTAATAGTGCCATCCATAGAGTGGTAGGTGACATTTAGGACACTTATACATATTTGTGAACTGTGTCCCAACCTACAGGCCTTTGAGGTGCTAATGTGGATGGCAGTGACTGCAGTAGCAGCAACCAATTCTGCTTAAAATTGCATGCCTCAGTCATTTAATTGTTTTGGAAACCATGTACTTGACATGCAACACACTGGAA
Organism: Protopterus annectens; assembly: GCF_019279795.1. Taxonomy (NCBI): domain Eukaryota; kingdom Metazoa; phylum Chordata; order Ceratodontiformes; family Protopteridae; genus Protopterus; species Protopterus annectens. The sequence goes on along the minus strand of NC_056733.1, from coordinate 335,514,892 downwards.
TGGAAGCTAGGACTGTGGGTGGAAAATGTTAAGCATACTAGGAATGTAACAGTTTAATCTACGGAGTCAATACTACAGCAGGTGTATTTGCAAAACAAATGTGCATGCATGCACTCTGTTACACAGGATTGGCATGAACATGTGTGATCAGATGGGTATGATGTGTGACATTGAACTGTCTGTCATGATTACATAATGTCAGTGTGTACGGACTTACCAGTACTTCAGCACACAGCATAGATTGTGTGACAATTGTGCCAAATGTAGGTGGCACAACTGTGGACATTCCACAACAGTCTGTGCAGATGTCAGCTGTACCTGATATCTTAGGCATCATGTACATCCATCAACATTTATTTCTCTGTGTACTGCTTTGGTCTCTGTATCATGATCCCAAGTATATTGTCATTTTTCCCATTATATGTACAAGCAGTGTGTCACTGGCAATAAAGATATGTTTATGGAAACACCTGTTGTATTTCAGAGTGGAGTGGCCTTGTGGGCTACTGCACTGTACAGTTGTTGACAGGGTCCTGAGCTTGAAACTTAGCAGTGCTAAATTTTTTTCTGATGTGCATCACTGATAATCAGGATAAGTTTATGGAAACACCTACTAGTCTTCAAAGCTGAGTAGCCTAGTGGGCTAATGCACTATGTCGCAATTAGCAGGGTCCCAGGTTTGTGACTTGCCAGGGTGGTCATTTTGCTGATGTGCAGAACACTGTCAGAAAGACAGAAGGTGATTAAAGCAGTTATAAGTAGCTTTAAGAGGGTTTGCATGGGTTTGCGAGATGAAGCACGGTGCTTAGCCATGCTTAAACCTGCATTATTTCCAAAAAAAGAAAAGTAAAAAGGGCTGATATGAAAGTAGTGAAATGGAGGCAAGCAGGGGGGAAGAGCAATGTGAAAGGCAGGTAGGGATGTGTAGGATGGACCATAGCTCTTCATTTCTTCTACAGCAACAGCTGTGCAGGTTTTGGGCAATTTAGAATTTGGAGCCTCACATCCCAGAGGGAGGGGTGTGGGTGACATAATTTTGTTGATTAATTGCTGTAATGATTGATTATGGGCAGTATATGTGGGGGTGAAATGGAGAGCTATGTATGGGACAATTTTTTTGTGGAATGTTGGGGAAGGGATATAGGTGCATGTGGGAATGTAAGTTGGGTAGGAGAGGTAGCATTTGCAAACAAAACAGACAAAACAGCAGACAGAGGTGGTGTATGACACATGAGGGGGGTAAACACCTTGGACAGGGAGGGTGTTGTAGAATTAGAGAACCAGGTGCCCCCAGATGGCAGCAGTGGGACTGAGCTTCCCACCCATTGGCAGTTACCACTGCTCCTTCAGGGCCCTGAAGGTGGCTGTGCTTGGGGGCACCAGGGCCAGCCTGCCCCTCCAGATTGGCCAGTCTGCCCTCAATCCTGCACAGTCAATTATCCAAGTCATGCTAGACAATCCTGCACACCATCCTTGAGAGCTATTGCTGGGTGACAACTCCCTCTCCACACCCGGTCCCAGGGGGAATGGGGCCCTTCTCTAAGGCAGTTGCACCCATAGGTGGTGCAGGACCAGTGGAAGGGGCAACCCCATGTTGGGTCCCAAAAGTGCTAGAACCTGGTGCCATGGCTGGTTGAGGCAGTGTAGGTGTATCCATGGGAACCAGCCTATCCAGTCGAGCTATGGTGTTGAGGTTTTTCAAAGTGCATAGTTAGTAATGAAGAGAACATGTGGTTAGTTGTAGTAGCATGCAGAACAAATCACATAACCCAATAACATAACATGACATAGCATATAGAACATAACAATAATTGGGATAACAGTCAGTATTCTAACAACATGCCAGTAACAGTTACGGCATAAGGTCCTGGGTCCTCTCCTGTTTGGTATCTACTTCTATGAAGTGCAGGCCAACACAGAAGGTCTTTGGCTAACAAAGTTTGCAGATGACTGCAAACTAGGAGCCATAATCAAAACTTCTAATGATGTGGACAAACTACAAAAGGGCCTCACTGAGACAGATACCTGGTGTCAAAGCCATGGCCTGAAGCTCAATGCCAAAAAGTGTATTGTAATCCCCTTTGGTAAAAACTCTGTACCCATGAACTACCACATAGCTGGTAGTCTACTTAATGCCGAAAATGTGATAAGAGACCTGGGACACAGGTGGACAGTAGCCTCTCCTTTGATAATCACATTGCCACAGTGGTCAGGAAATCCTTCTTCGTGGCTCATCTCATCACAAAAGGATTCTCATCCAGAAAAAGAGGTCATTGTTCCCCTCTACTCATCACTCATTAGACCCATTATAGAGTACAATGCCCCTTTTGGTATGTACCTCACAAGACATCTACAACAACTGAAAAGACCACAGAAATACCTCACAAAGATGATTACTGGCCTCAAACAGATGCCCTATGCAGGCCGTCTCAAAAAGCTACAGCTTTACTCCATCGCATATCGCCTACTCAGGGGCAATCTCTGCCTAACATACAAAGCTATGTCAAACCCAGAGCTGTTGGACATGCTCCACTTAAAGAAATCCCAATCCCTCTGAGCTACATGCTCTAGGGACCTTAACCTTGTCACCACAATAAACAGAACATGCTGGAGGGATAGATTCCTGTCCCAGAGACTTCCCATACTCTGGAACAGACTACCTATCTATGTCAAACAGAGCTCCTCATTAGCACTCTTCAAGAAAAATCTTGATGATTGGATGGGAAATGGGAAATTCACCCCGGGGATCACTTCTGTGGCTCTGCTCAACAGAGGCACAGGAAAATAATTTTCTTGGGTGGCGAAAGCCAGGGTACATTTTTTGGCTAGGCTTGTATGGGCCCTAGGGCCGATAGCCTAGTACCTACCTATGAACCTATGAACCTATAAGGCCAACAACATAAATAATTCAACAAGGTATGTTAGTATGCAACCATTGTGATACATAACAATAATAAAACACAAGGCCCAACGTAACATTTTGGGAACAACATATGTCAAAAGTAAACCATAGCCAATGTATAAGAATAATAAATTATAATGCAGATAAGGGGTGGGGGAGAGAGAAAATCATGCCATTACTACCAGTATAGGCTATATTATTTGCAGCAGAACTCTTCAGATAAACAAGATCATGCTGTCCTTGGCAGGCATGGGGTTAGACTATCAGCAGACATTTACAGACATACCAGGCATACAGCCATATCAAGATTAAATACTTCTTTGTTTTAATAAGTTGTATTAGTATTGTACATGTTGACTGTTCATTATTGCAGTCCTGTCACCTTGCTGAGCATTGCTGTTAACACTCTAGTACTTCTGGACACACAAATTAGCAATCCATTTGAACAAATAATACAGCCATTTATTTACCCATAATTCCTGTGGGAAGAATGTCTGTTAACAATACACTCAAAGACGAACTAACTCCTCACCTAAGCACACTGTTCAAACTCAGCCTCTCCACAGGCTACGTACCCATAGATTGGTGCACAGCAATGGTTATTCCACTCCACAAAGGTGGAGCCACAACAGACCCTGGGAACTATTGCCTTATAAGACTGAATAGCTTGGTCTGCAAGGCTATGGAGTGCATCATCATGGAACTCATTAACAGAGACATTGGGAACATCCAAACACTGGACCCTACCCAGTTCAGCTTTGTTAAGGGCAGATCATGCCTCCTAAACCTGGTGGACTTCTTTGAGACAGTTACCAAGGCAATAGATAAGGGAAAGGTGGCACACACAATCTACCTATACCTCGCTAAGGCTTTCAACACCATTCCCCATTCTGGTATTATAGACAAGCTCACCAGTCTGAACATAAACCCCTACGTCACAAGATGGGTTGCCAACTGACTCACAGACAGAACCCACATGGTGAAAGTTGCGGGAGCTAGCTCTGACTTTAAACCGGTTACAAATGGCATTCCCCAGGGCTCAGTCCTAGGGCCCCTCCTGTTTGGCATATACTTCTCAGAGGTACAGGTAAGCACAGGAGGACTGTGGCTGACCAAGTTCGCAGACAACTGCAAACTAGGGGCTATAATTGACTCTCCGGCTGTCACAGACATCCTCCAAAAGGGTCTCACTGAGATGGATACCTGGTGTCAAAATCATGGCCTCAAGCTAAATGCCAAAAAGTGTATAGTCATCCCCTTTGGAAAAAACAAAGTACCCACAAACTACCACATAGGTGGTAGTCCCCTAAATACAGAAGATCTGGGGACCCAAGTAGATAGTAATCTCACCTTTGATAATCACATTGCCAAAGTGGTTAGAAAATCCTTCTACATGGACCACCTAATCACAAAAGGGTTCACATCCAGATCAAAAGAGGTCATTGTGCCCCTCTATTCATCACTCATCAGACCCGTCATAGAGTACAATGCCCCATTTGGGATGTACCTTACAAGATGCCTGCAACAGCTGGAAAGACCACAGAAGTACCTCACCAAGAGGATCACTGGCCTCAAACAGATACCCTATACAGCTGAAGAAACTCCAGCTGTAGTCGGTTGAATACCGCCTACTCAGAGGTGATCTCTGTCTGACATTCAAGGCCATGTACAACCCAGAATTGATGGACATGCTCCACCTAAAGAAAACTTATCCCCTTGAGCCACACGCTCCAGGGATCTAAACCTCACCACAACAATAAATAGGACGTGCTGGAGGGATAGATTCCTGTCTCAGAGACTTCCCATGCTTTGGAACAAGATTCCAATCCACATTTGGCAGAGCTCCTCTCTAACACTCTTGAAAAGAAACCTTGACGAGTGGATGGGAAACAGAAAGTTTACCCTGGGGTCACTTCAGTGGCTCTGCTGGACAGAGGTACAGGGAACTAATCTAAGGGGGCGGCAAAAGCCAACACATTTTGGCTAGGCTTATAAATGCCTTTGGGCAGATAGCCTAGTACGTACTTATTAACTTATGAACCAGTAACAGTTTCTATTAATATTTAATAGTACTTTAGTAGTCCCCGGAGTTGAAACCCAGTCTGTGTGTGACAAAATGTATATCGTACTTAATATTTATCACACTGAGCTACTGAGCTATTGCTGAATATTGATTGAGTAATGTATGCCTAGAGCTCACCTGGTAACAAAGTGTGACCTGGTAATAGAGGGAGAGTGTCATACAAGACTGCAGTAACACTTGAACACACATGCATGAGATTCATGCATGACAGAGAAAGTACGTGAACTGTGTATTAATACTTGGAATGCAGGTGTACACATTTAACCCCTAGTGTATGGGAATATGTGTGATATGTAAAGACCATATTAGAGTACTGGGTTGCCTACCTGACCCATATACGGTTGCAGATGGTATATTTGCAGTCTACAGCTATTACAGTATCATACTTGCCTGCAGTAGCATAGCTAAGTTCAGGAATCCATATAGCTGAAATGTAATGGTTAAAACAAGACAATCCTGACAAAAACACACTATAATACCTTAGCCATTAGTATTCTAGGTTCAGATCTTAGTGCAGAACAAATATCATAATGCATTATATCTTGTAGTACAGTTCCAAATCTACACTTTAGCAAAACAGTTATTTATCGGCTAACCTTCAGTCACTTCATGGTATGATTCCCGTGTTTACTTCAGAGCATTTGTAATACTCAGTTTCTTGACCAACAGCCCAAAATACACACAATATTTGGCAAAACTCAGCTTTATTCAGGGTGATATGAAACAGTGATGGGTATACATCTAACAGCCTTTATTGATGAACATTTTAAATAATGCAGGCATTGAAAGGCAGCTGTTATTCCACAATGTATGCAGTACTAACTTTATTCCCTCAACAATTCTGAATGCATTTGTACTTTATTTCCTTACAATTATGAATGCAGTTGACGTTTTCCCTTAACATTTATGAATGCAGTTGTACTTTCTTACCATAACATTATTATTAATACAGTATAAACTTTTATTTCATTAACATTATTAATGCAGTGGTAACTTTCTGTCCTTAACATTAGTAGGTTTCATGCTTCCATTTATATTGAACTGTACCTGGCATTACTCACTTATATTAGTCCAGGTCTATGACCACATTCATTGCAGTACGCTCACAACAGAATATACCTACTGGCAGTTGCTACTGCACTGTTTCTTATTTATATTATTATATATTGCAATATATATCTGTACTCACCACACTCTTGGCACAACCTAGCCAGGTGCTCTGCATGGGCATCCAAGTTGTGAGCTCTCTCCTCTGCAACTGTGGGGAGTGAATAAGACCATTATGAGTACCTATCTATCACATATTCATACTAGCATTTTGCAAAACAATCTTACAATACTTATAAACTTGTGGGGCATTGTCCGCCTGAGGTTCTTGGATCTGAGTGGCCAAGAGATCCCCCCTTCCTATGCTTCAGGCCATCATAGTGGTGATGTACCTGCTCACCTGTGCAGGGGATACCAATTGCACTGGTGAGGTCACATGCCAGTTGGTCACAGTCCTCTGATTTGTATTCTGACCCCTGGTATTGGCCCTGCAGCAGCTGGATGCCATGTTTTTCCATAAGGAGTCCAACCATGACCCTGGACTCCAAAATGCCCCACCACTGCACCTGGAAGCACGCACCCTCTCCAACTCCTGCCATAGCTCCTGCATGGATCAAACTCCAACAGGTTCTGGCTGTATCCCCACCTGTTCAGCTTAAATAAGGCTGTTTTCCCACCCTTTGCTGCCAATGGGCCATTTTTAAAAATGTGGCACTTCGCTTAGCACCACACAAACCCACTGAGCTCAGCCAAACAGTGCTTAAACTGGCAATGCTTAGTGGTGCGCAAACCAGCTTAGCTGAACAGAGGACTGCTTAAACAGGATTTGCTTAGCAGTGCTCAAACCAGCTATGTGGAGCTGTGCATTGCTATGTACTGCTAAAATGGGTTCTGTTTAAGCACTGCTTAGCTTGGCATAGCAGTGCTTAGCAGAGCTCGGCTAAAGTCAAACCACATTTCAAAAATAAAAAAAATATATATATATATATATATATATATATATATATATATATATATATATATACACAAAAGAAAATAAAACTAATATTACATTATTTATTCATGACTACTAATTTATTATTGCACTTCTACATTTCCTGACCTTCTGTATTTAATTTTTTTATCTTGGAGTGTGTATTTTAGGTGTTGTGGACCTAATGTGTAACTGGATCTTTTCTCCTCAGGTCTCCACTGCAAATGGGCATCTGGCTCAGCTGGACTCACCCAGTTAAAAATGTCAATACATACATAATTAATAAAATAAAAAAATATATGACATATTGTTATCAAATCTAAAAAGGTGAATGGTCTGTCTCTGTATTCAAACCGTGCATCTACTGCACACAGGGGCCGTGACCCTAACCATTCAGCTATGAGAATATGTTAGAAACTGCTATACATTTCTATATATCTCTCCACTACATTTAAGCACCGCTAAGCACCGCAACACACCTCGCAAACCCACTTAGCTATGCTTAAACATGACTTTTGTGGTTAAAATTAAAAGTATCTGGTTTCTATTTTTAGATGTCTGGCAAGTAGTTAAGTGCCGCTCAAATACAAAAAAAAGAAGGAAATAACATATTTTACTTTTATATTTCAGTGTCATCTGGCACTTTAACAGTGCAGGGGGTGTGTTACTCATCTCTAGACACTGTCACACATCCCCCACACTGATTCTGTAACCATGTTACACCTCTCTCTCAGTAGCGTGCCTTCATTAATATGCAAGGTGTGCTGCCGAGGGAAGCCACAGACATGGGCACAGTACACTCCGTGTAGGCTTCCCACTATTCCTACATGGAGTTTATTAAATCCCGACCAAAGTCTTTACAGTTTTGGTTTTTCATCCACCACAAGTTCCAAATAACACAGTCAAATCTCAGCTAATCCTCCAGGTAGTTCCACAGGTGTTTTTCCACTACACATTCTCTTCGATAATCTTCTGAGCTGACATTTTCCAAGGGTCCCTACTATTGTCCACAATACTCCCTTTCCACAAAGAGGCAAATGTCTCTGACATATTGTCCTAATATTTTCTTTTTAACTAAATTTCCACAGGTGACCCATATTAGCCTCTGTTGCTGCATGCTGCATCATATTGTTTAGGGTACACATATCTGGTAATAATTAGTAGTATTCTCACAATAAAACAGTTGTTTCAAAAAATATATATAATTTTCACATCTTTTTAACAATTTCTACATTCACTACACCAAAAATGACTCCTTCCATGCTTCGACACCCAGTCATATATTGCTTAGGATAGGATATAGGCCATAGTTAACTCATCTGCATTTTCATTATTATGACCTAGCTTGTGTTTGAATGTAAAGTAGAAGGGTTGCAGGTGCAAAGCCAGCCTGCCTAATTTGTTGTTGCCATATGGGTAGCTATTGCAGGAGTTCATTATCAGTAATTAATGCAAAACTGTAACCTAACAGGTAGTATTCTAGTGAAACAATGCTCATTTAATTTCAAGAAACTCTTGCTTGATGTCAGAGCACCTTGCCTCAGGTTTACTTCATTTTTGCTGAGATAGTAAACTGGGTGTTTTTCATCACCTGCCTCTTAGCTAATTACAAGGCTAACAACCACAGGGAGTCTTTTTAAGCTTAGACATGCTTCCCAAAGGAGAGAATCAAACCCTGTACCTTGTTTCAATAAGGTAGTCATCTTACTCATTATGCCAACCCTCCAACTCTAAAATAAATACCCATTTCTTAACCAGGTAGGCCCACTGGACCCACAAAACTCAGATAATCCTCCAAATAGATCCAGAGGTATTTTTCTTCTTCACAGTGTGAACCAGGAGCAATGCCTGGTTAAGTGACTTACTCATGGTAACAGAGTAGACAAACAGGGGCTGAGGGAATCAAAACCTGTACCATAGGAACTGCAACTCACATTTTTAACCTACTGTGGTAACCGCCAGATATAAGGAAGTACAGTCTCTATGACTACTTCATATGCATCCGTATAGGCAATAAAAAACTTCTTAATGTCTGGGGCAACTAGTACGGGCTCTGAACACAAACATATTCTTCATTCAGTAGGAACTTTCTCTAGTTGCCTGTTAACCCTGGGAGTGCTTTCACTTAATGTTTGGTATTAGGTATTGTCAAATTTTTAACAGCTTCTGTGTGTCTATTTGAGGTTTAATTACCCCTCTCTGAATTACATATCTTCCATGTATCTATATCTCTAACACAAAGCTTACTTTTGCCAGTATCATCAGTAAGCCCTGCCTGTCTTAAAGTTTCCAGCATAGCTTATGCTTTAGCTAAATGTGATTCCTTGTCTTCTGAATAAATTAACATGAGCATGAGGATTCAGAACTTTACCCATGAATCGTTGAAAAGTGGCAGGAGCTTCTTGATGTCCAAAGGGTTGAGCAGTATAAAGATAAAGATCTTAAGGGATGGAAAATGCTGTCTTCTCTTTGGCTTCATAGGTAAGGGGACTCTAACAATAGCTTTTGATCAAATCTAAAGTGGTCAAAAACCTCAGTTTGCCTAAGCTTTCTATTAGCTTGCCCACTATAGTCTTTGAATAAGTATCAAATCTAGATAGCTCATTCAGTTTTTGGAAATAATTACTAAATAGAGCTATTTGACTTAGGTCCCAACACAACTGGACTGTTCTTTGCCATTTGGAACTCCTCAGTAACTCCCATTTTAAGCATCTCAATCACTTCATGACTTACTGCATTTCTTTTGGACTCTGGAACCCTATATGGTTTTACGTTTACCGTCAACTGTGGCACAATTACAATATGGTGCATTTTTATCTGGTAGTTCCCAAACATTATTTCTGAGTAAGAATTATTTCACTTATTTTGTGTAGGTTTTACACAATGTTTTGTTTATCTGGTTAATAGGGATAAAATTACCTGGTGCCATGCTATTGGTATTTGTCTCAGCTCCCAGGCTGGCTACAGACACTTCAGATTTTCTCAATGGCTTTAGAGCATTTATGTGATAAATCTGTGCTGGTCTTCACTTCCCAGTTTCCTTATATTGGAATTCACTTCATTCATTTTCTGTTCTACCTCTTTCTGTCTTGGTTATCTTGCTAAGAATTTGTTCTTACCAGAGGAGACTACCATCAGAACCTTGTCCCCTGCTTTAAACTTCCTGAGTCTGGCATTTTGGTTTATATACTCTCTATTATGCACCTTACATATATCCCTTAACTATTGATATAGAATTTCCAACCTGTCTTGCACGTTTCTGAACTTCTGATGGGTTTTCTCTTCCTCCAAGTCTCCTTTGCTATAATCCATAAGGAATAAATCCTACTGAAGTTTGGAACAACTTTCTTACAGAAAACTGGAAGTAGGGAAATGTCTGATCCTAGTTATAAATATCTTATTCTTTGGCCTTCTTTAGCATATGCTTTTGGGTTTTATTAAAGCACTCCTGTAAGCTATCAGTTTGATGGTACTTTAACTAAATGTGATTCCTTGTCTTCTGAATAAATTAACATGGGCATGAGGATTCAGAACTTTACCCATGAATCTTTGAAAAGTGGCAGGAACTTCTTGATGTCCAAAGGGTTGAGCAGTATAAAGATAAAGATCTTAAAGGATGGAAAATGCTGTCTTCTCTTTGGCTTCATAGGTAAGGGGACTCTAACAATAGCTTTTGATCAAATCTAAAGTGGTCAAAAACCTCAGTTTGCCTAAGCTCTCTATTAGCTTGCCCACTATAGTTTTTGAATAAGTATCAAATCTAGATAGCTCATTCAGTTTTGGGAAATAATTACTAAATAGAGCTATTTGACTTAGGTCCCAACACAACTGGACTGTTCTTTTCCATTTGGAACTCCTCAGTAACTCCCATTTTAAGCATCTCAATCACTTCATGACTTATTGCATTTCTTTTGGACTCTGGAACCCTATATGGTTTTACGTTTACTGTCAACTGTGGCATAATTACAAAATGGTGCATTTTTATCTGGTAGTTCCCAAACATTATTTCTGAGTAAGAATTATTTCACTTATTTTGTGTAGGTTTTACACAATGTTTTGTTTATCTGGTTAATAGGGATAAAAATTACCTGGTGCCATGCTATTGGTATTTGTCTCAGCTCCCAGGCTGGCTACAGAAGCTTCAGATTTTCTCAATGGCTTTAGAGCATTTATGTGATAAATCTGTGCTAGTCTTCTCTTCCCAGTTTCCTCATATTGGAATTCACTTCATTCATTTTCTGTTCTACCTCTTTTGGTCTTGGTTATCTTGCTAAGAATTTGTTCTTACCAGAGGAGACTACCATCAAAACCTTCTCCCCTGCTTTAAACTTCCTGAGTCTGGCATTTTGGTTTATATACTCTCTATTATGCATCTTACATATATCCCTTAACTACTGATATAGAATTTCCAACCTGTCTTGCACATTTCTGAACTTCTGATGGGTTTTCTCTTCCTCCAAGTCTCCTTTGCTATAATCCATAAGGAGTAAATTCTACTGGAGTTTGGAACAACTTTCTTACAGAAAACTGGAAGTAGGGAAATATCTGATCCTAGTTACAAATATCTTATTCTTTGGCCTTCTTTAGCATATGCTTTGGGGTTTTATTTAAGCACTCCTGTAAGCTATCAGTTTGATGGTAGTACACAGACATAATCATCATCACCATTATAATCTCCTTTTTCCCATTTTTACATGGGGTCAAAATGTCACATCACCTGTCACCATCTCTCTCAGTTTATTGACACTCTCCACCTTCTTTGACAGTGATTTCTGACAATCACAGGTTTTCTCTCAAGCAATCTGTCTACCTCTTGGCTGCATGCCCTTGTTGCCTCTTGCCTTCTTCCTGCCTCTCCCAGATCTGCTTTAACAAATAATCTTCTGTTTTCTTGCACATATGAATAAATTAGCATACACTATCCTCTTTGACCATCTCTGTAAGTGGGATTACTTTGGCTTCATCTCTGGTGTCTTCATTCCTGTGTCTGTCTCCCAGTATGGAAGCCCATCTCAGGGACTACATCTCTTATCACCTCAAGGATTTTCAGGTGTTCTGCCTTCATTGCCCAGGTTTCTGTATTATACAGAACTACTGGTCACACCACTCTTTTCTATACCATACTTTCTACCTTCATCGGCATTCTTCTGTTGCACACTTCTTCTGATGCTTTGTACCATTTTTCTACAACAGCTCAGATTGTAACTTTGACCTCTTCATTCAAACTTCCCTTCACCTAGATTCTTGAAGCTGTTAACCTGTTCCATTATTTTCCCTTCTGTCTTAGTTTTCAACTTGCTCCAACTCCCCACATTTGTTTGCTAGAACATAGTCTTGTTTCTACTCAGTTTTATCCCACGTACCTTCAGTTTTATATTATATACCCCTATTTGTTTGAAGTGCCATACCTGCATACAGCAGTTTTGTTGATCTGCCATCTCCAACCTGTCTGCTGATGTAGTCTATCACCAGTATGAACAAGAGTGGTGTAGAACTGAACCCAAATGTACATCCACTTCCATTGCCCCCCACCCCTGTGTGTCTGATTACTGCTCGTACTTGTGTCATTGGGGACTTGTATATAGCCTGCACTAATTTTACCACTGTTTCTGGGACTTTAAAATCTTGAAGCACTGTCCAGATCATCTTTCCTGGGAACTTTTTATATGCTTTTTCTATGTCTATGAATGCCCATTTGGACTCTTTCCTCATCTCCAGCTTCTTCTCCACTGTTTGCCTCACTGCAAACATCAAGATAGTACTACTACATTCTGATATGAAAACAAACTAATCATCACCCATCTTACGTCCTCCTATTCCACGTATTAAATTTGTCAGTCACTCTCTCCAGTACTTTCATGCAGTATGATAGGAGTTTGGTCCACCTGTATTTCCTGCAGTTGTGAATATGCTCTTTTGTCTTGTACCTGGACACTAGAATGCTGATTCTTTGGTTGTCTGGGATATGTTTCCATCCCCGTGCCCTGCCATGATGAACACCCTCAGGAGTCATTTCCATCCTTACACATTCAACATCTTAACTATATCTGTCATGACTCCATCTGATCCTGCTGCATTCTCTAAATTCATTTTTCTTAGTGAGATTCATGATTTTTATAGGGTGGTTTCTTCTTTCTCTTTCACTGTAGGATGTACAAGTGGCAGTACAGCTTCTGTAGAATTTCATTCATCCTGAAGCTTCTTGGAGTACTCCTTCCAACTGTCCTCGATGTCCTCTGGAGTTTTTTAATATATTGTTGCTGGCATTTATTATGAATGGAATCTGTTCACTCACTATTTTATCTTTTTGATATTACCTTAAAACCTGATAGAATGTCTTAGTGCCAGAATCTCTGTAGAGGTTCTCTGACACCTTGGTCTTTGCCACTGGAGCTGCTCTCTTGGTCTTCGTATTAGCCAGCCTGTATTCTTAGCTTGATCTACTTTTTGTAGCTCCAACTCCTTCCTTGACTCCTTCTTTCTTTGTAACTTCCTAGACTTCTGCATTTTACCACCAGCTTTCCTTATGTAGCTTATTTCCACATCTGGTCCAGTTGCAGATCTGTCCTACCATTTTCAAACATGCTGATTTGAGATGCTGCCATTTTTCTTATGCTGCATCATTTTCCTTTTTTCCTGAAGTTTTAGGACCATGACTATTTCCTTGAACTCCCCATGCTATTGCTCCAGTCAGCTTTTAGGTTTTCCACCTAGTCCATGCTGAGCATACAGCCATCCTGACCAGTGTTTGTAGCTTATTTTGGCCACCAGTAGTTTCTGCAGGGGCTGTTCATTTCACTAAGGATGACATTGTAACTTCTGATTAAATGCCAGTGCCCTTTGCCCTTTCCTTATCTGGAGAAAGTTTACATGTTGCATGCTGGCCACTGTTCTCTATGATCTAGTGACTTTCTTTGCAAATTGTGTGCTTACCCCCATTATGCCATTTGTGAGACAGAAGTCCAGAAATGCTTCTTCTTCATTTTTCCAGTTACTCCAATAATGTCAGCTCAGGCAATGTGATATCCTGTTCTGTCTCTCATGCTGTGAGCATTTAGGTGATCCATTATTAAGGTATCCAACTTTCCCATTGTTACTGTGTCTCACTTTATTAAGGGTGTCTTGCAACTGCTGGCTGAAGTGCCTAATTTCCAAACCATCATGGTCCTACTGTAGAGCATAGGGTGAGATAATGAAGACTGCTCCATTATTACATTGGAGTCTGATGGCTGTGAGTATGTTACTGATTCTGATGACATCCCTAACTGTTTTTGGAAAGCTTTCACCACAATTCCTATACAATTTCAACTATATTTTCCCCGAGTAGTGGATTTTGGATTCTAGGGCAAGATAATTTGTTGTGGTTCCCTTCAACTTTGTCTCCTGGGTACATGGACTAGCCAGTCTTCACCTTACCATCATGCTATCCACTTATAAATTGTGCCCTGTCAGTGAATTTATATTCACTGTTGCAAGTTTTGGTTAGATTTTGGTGACTGGTTTTAAGTTCAGATTTCATTCAAAATGTAATTGCTTGTGCTTCAGAAGATGCACCAGTCCTAGCTATCAGTTATTCAGGTATCCATATTAAACACTATATGTAAAGTAGAGGCAGCATCACCTAGAGTTTGCGCTGTTGGTCACAAATGTCTTCATTCTGAGATCTGTTCGGTTGGCAGACATCTCTGGAATTCAATTGGGGGGGCTGAATTTGAGCATGATACCTTCATTCTTGACTCTGAAACAGACAGTCTATTTTTTGAAGTGGGGAAGAACCCCTCACCGACACAGTCAAAACAGACAAAAACACAAAGACAGTAACAGAGGTCATGATCAAACCATGAACTGTGTGTTTATGATACAAAGATTTTAGCCATTATGTCATTGTGTCTAAGTGAAGTTATTAAGTGCTTTACTTTAAAACACACTCGCACTGCCCTTGACCTAAATGATGTTTTTTTTCTTTGAGTATGTATTTGAGTATTTCTTCCCTAAAGGAAAGAACATTATCTCTTTGGCTATTGATTTAGCATGAGCTTTTTGCAGTGGTGCTGCTTCATGAAATTTCATAGCATAGTAAGTACTACCAGAATGTACTGGTAGCCATTACTAGACTTTACTCATGGGCTTACAAGAGCAATGACTATCTGATCAAATTGGACTTCTATAGTAGGTATAGATATCAGTACACTTCTAAATCTGGGATGCGATGCAGTCTTTTGATAGTCTGGCGTTGCTGCACAGAAATTCTCATTGTCTTTTATTACACCAGACAAAACATCTAGAGCTAAAATTCTAGCTTTGTATTTGTCCATCACTAAGTGCCCTCCTAGCTTTGTATTTGTCCATCACTAAGTGCTCTCCTAAAATATGACTATGTGCCAGTTTCATCACAATTGTTCTAAAGAGTTTTGGAACCAACATTTGGTACATAATTTTTTCTCTGTCTTTTTTAACCTATATGCAAAGTTATTCTTCAACTCAGAATATAAATATGGGATGGTGCCATCTTGCTCATCTCTATATTCTTCTTCTCTGGCTTTGTTTTCACTGGCTGTACTTAATATATTGCCCTCTCATATTGTTTTCTTGAAATGTTCATTGCCTATCTACAGACTTAAAAGATCAAGAGCATTTCATCAATGTATTAACATTAAGTGGAGTGCACAGACTCTTCACTTAATAATACAGATATAGGTATTTTTTTCCTGTTATTTATTAATTTGCATAAGGTAAGGTAAGTTATGGAAGATTTTCTTCTGCTTTTGGTTTTGGCAGCTCCTTCACTTTCAACCCATTAATATCCATTTCTCTGAGTAGTTGTGACTGAGAGTTCTGACTAACCTTCTGTTTTGACATTACTGAGGAAAACATAGGACTGTGTTCAGGTTCCCTTTTTCTTTTTTTATGTATATTCTTTTTTATTTATTATTTCTGTGAAAAAAATACAAGCTATAACAATCTGTCAAGAAGACATATTCGGACAGAATGAGATAGGTTCTGTTTTTTTCTTAGTGAGTTTATTACTAGGGGGTTCTCTGTATTGATCTCTACACTGGCATCCTTCATTACTTTAGCAGCTGGAATCTTTTACCAAGGTTCCATATCAAGCATTATGGCTTCTTCCCTACAGTCTTCTCTACTGACTTCTTCTACTAATATAATGTGAGTTTTCTGGTAATATTCAGTAAAATTTTTCTGATAAGCTATAGATTCTTCTATCTTATCTAGCCAAAACCAGATTTCTGGTTCTACTTGAGGTCCGTACACTTATCTCCTGCTCTTTATTAGTAGTGTGGATTTTTGCCAGTGCATTAGGCTGCTGTTCTTCTCCCATTTACTAGAAGTATAGTCATAACTGTGTGTTCTTGGTAACATGCCAAACTGCTGCTGCCCTCCTCCATTCTATTGTATTCAGGATTGCATGTTCTTTGAAGTAAGTCAGGCTGTTGCTGCTGATTCCCCAAGTTTTACTCATTGTATATTCAGGCTTCAGTGAATCTAACATTCATAACGAGCTTTAAAGTAACATCATATGATAAATTAGGAACTAAAGCCACAGGATGCAGTACTCTAGTCTATCTTAATATATGCATGTGTTGTAGGCTACTTTATGTCAATTCCATAAATTCATAACATTTACACCTTTCTCTTGTGAGAAATTTTATGCTTGCAGATATAAAGGCTCCTTAATAAATGTGATCATGCACCCCAAATGTAATAGTTCTTTCAGTTCCTTTCCATCCCACAATACAGTACATTTAGCTAGCAAAGTAGCGGAAATGAGACAATAGTTTGTCTTTACTGTTCTAGCAGTTTATTTTGAGGCATTCCATCAGTACAGTTTCATTTTCAATATAGCTAAACAAAGACAAAAGTGCACCAGAAAATACCAGATAACTAAGGAAATGCACTAGCAGTTGAATGCCACAGGAATCCAGGACTTGTTGTGAAGAATGTTTTATTTAAATCCAAAAGATGCAGCCAAGAACCAGAACAGCAAATTATACAACTTTGTAAATGTTGAGCACACAAATGCTTTTATTGGAATGATATTAAAATTGTACTTCATCAGAAATTGAGTTACTAATATTTGAACTAAATAGCTTTTTAAAAATCAAGTGACTAAACTACACATGAAATCTTTTGTGTTCAAACAATATGTAAAAATGAAAAAATAATAAAATAAAGGCAAAAAACATTATTGATGAACTACAAAAGTAATGAAAAAAAAATCCACATCTAAGTTAAAATGTGTACTCTTTTGAAAAAATGTATATAAACTGTGAAGTTGATAATGAAGCCAATAACAAAATTAATCTTAAATATTTTGCAGTTTTAACCAAATCACACAAAATTCCAAATAAATTCTAAATAAAATCCATACAATCATAAATCAGATTTTATTTAATTAAAAAAACGATTTATTTTCAGATATTAATAACTGACTCCAGTTCTGATAAAGTCTGGTTTTTAATGTTATTTGGAGAACTGCACTTGTGTGCTCAGTGTTTACGGAGCTGCATAATTTGCTATTCTGCTTTTTGACTGAGTCTTTTGGATTTAAGTAAAACATTCATCACAAGTACAGGCAAAAACAAAACCACTGTACCTGATAAAGTCCAGACCAGGCTCCAAAAATATAATGCAAGAAATCCAAGCAAAACCACTGCACCAGATAAAGTCCGGACTAAGCTCCAAAAATATAATGCAAGAAATCCAAACAAAGCCACTGTACCAGATAAAGTCCAGACCAGACTCCAAAAATATAATGCAAGAAATCCAAGCAAAACCACTGCACCAGATAAAGTCCAGACCAGGTTAGAAAAATAAATGCAAGATATCCAAACAAAAACACTGTACCAGATAAAGTCCAGACCAGGCTCCAAAAATATAATGCAAGAAATCCAAACAAAACCACTGTACCAGATAAAGTCCAGACCAGGCTCCAAAAATATAATGCAAGAAATCCAAGCAAAACCACTACACTAGATAAAGTCCAGGCCAGGCTCCAAAATATAATGCAACAAATCCAAA
Source organism: Protopterus annectens (assembly GCF_019279795.1). Lineage (NCBI taxonomy): Eukaryota > Metazoa > Chordata > Ceratodontiformes > Protopteridae > Protopterus > Protopterus annectens. Next base: position 335,496,850 of record NC_056733.1, on the reverse strand, counting down.
CAAAACTACTGTACCAGGTAAAGTCCAGACCAGGCTCCAAAAATATAATGCAAGAAATCCAAACAAAACTACTGTACCAGGTAAAGTCCAGACCAGGCTCCAAAAATATAATGCAAGAAATCCAAGCAAAACCACTATACCAGGTAAAGTCCAGACCAGGCTCCAAAAATATAATGCAAGAAATCCAAGCAAAACCACTATACCAGGTAAAGTCCAGACCAGGCTCCAAAAATATAATGCAAGAAATCCAAACAAAACCACTGAAGCAGATAAAGTCCAGACCAGGCTCCAAAAATATAATGCAAGAAATCCAAGCAGAAAAATGACATGCATGGCATAAAACAAAACAACTTATTATTTACTAAATAAAGAAAGTTTGGTTTTATAAAACCAAAAATTTCCAAAGCCAAGAACAAGAACTATCCACGACCAAGCAGGCAGCCAAATAATCCTCCACTTTATTAAGATACGTAAAACGAAATCTCACTTTAGACAAAACAGTAAATGATAAATATCAGGCTTTATCAAGACAAAATATATATAATGGATGTGCCCACGTTTAAATACTGTTAACAATAAAAACCTTAATTGGTTCATGGCAATTATACAACTAACAGTCGCTTGTTAAAGTGCTAGTGCTTCAAAAACAACTGTGTAAACACTGTAACTAAACTGTTGAATGTGCGTTTTTGTACTAGAAAATTAAATCGGTGAAGTAATAAATCAACACACTTTGAATTGAATCAACCTACACTTTGTTTGTGTCAACTTATACTGAATAAAACAGACGAAAATTTATATGTGTTATATGCTTCTGAAACTTGCAAACAAAACAATCTGTCAGAGTCTTCTAAACAAAACCAGTAAAACTGGTTAAAAACATCTCCGCTAACTTGCTCAGCAGGACGACTGTCTTCAAATTCTTAAACCTCATTAAAATACCTTAAAAATCATTAGATAATGGTTGAACAAACTTTGTGTATAAAAAAAACATAAAATTCATAAAGTTCAACATGCATTGGTGTACACAAAATATTTGTAAAAATGAGTTGCCATGAATGAATTAAAAAATAGGAACTGTCAGGAATGTAAACATTTTTGTAAACAAATAAACGTGCTTACCTTAATAATGAATAGCTAACCTTACTAACCAATGTAATTATAATTTTAACACATAGGCCACGAAGAAATTGATTAACAAGGAAAAATAATCAAAACCCCATGTGTGTAGAATACAAGAACCTACCTAAAATTCAAAAGTCTAAAGTGAGATTTCGTTTTACGTATCTTAATAAAGTGGAGGATTATTTGGCTGCCTGCTTGGTCGTGGAAAGTTTGGTTTTATGCCATGCATTTTCTTTGCCTGCTTGGATTTCTTGCATTCTTCACAAGTCGTTCTAGAGTCCTGTGGTGTTCAACAGTTAGTGCATTTCATTCATTATCAACATACTGCTTAGAAATCAAATTTTTGAAAGACACACCATTTATATTTTCATTGCTAGCAACTTTGTGAGAAATCTTTTTTTATTAGATGCAAACAGTTTTAGTTAAATTTTAACAAAGTGCCCCTTCATCCCATGCCTCAAAGTTTCATTTGCTAACAGTTTTTGTGCATTTATAGACATTTGCATACTTTTGAATACATGATTAGGTTTCTCAATTTTAAACTGAGCTTCATTAATTAATAACCTTTCAGTTAGTACAAGCAATTTCAGTAAACTTACTTTCATGCAGAAAAGCCCATTTACATAAATGTTTGGGTATATCCTTTCAAAATTATCAACTGCTGGAATGCCTTCCATTTTACTTTTGCTGTTTTTCTTCTTCTTGATATAAGTTTAACACATGTTTTAAGTCATGCATATAAACTGTTATACTTTTTTCAACTTAAATGTAGATTTATGACATTTCATGGCTTGTGTTTCAGAAGACACACCAGCCCTAGCTAGATATTTCTTGTAACTATCACATTCACAACACACCTCTGAAAACTGATGCAGTAGCTAGAGATTTGGGAAGCTGTCTAGACAACAAATTGTCCTCCAATCACCACATATCCACTATTATAAAAAGTGCTTTGTCATTCCACATCTTGTTACTTAGAGCATGGTGTCCAGGTCTGGGGATTTTATACTTTCACTGTATTCCACACTCATCAGGCTTATCATTCAATATAATCCTTTCTTCGGTATGTCCCTGTCCAAACATTTGACAAAACTCTAATGCCCACAACTGCCTTACTAAGAAAATCAAGGGCCTAAGTCATAAAAGTTATGCAGACTGTCTCAAAGCCTTGTTCCTCTTCACTGTGTCATATAGACGACTGAGGGGTGATCTCTGTCTTGAGAACAGAGCCTCAGCAGATCATATCCTGTCAAACTTACTGTACATTCACAAGTCTAACAGGAGCATAAACACCCACTCAGGAGATCCACATCTTTTTTGCAACATAGCTAAAACATGTTAGAAGGAAAAATATGTATCACAGGGAATACCACTTATTTGGAATCATCATCCACTCCACATGAAGCAAAGTACTTCTCTTACACTATTAAAACACAGTCTGATTGTATAGATGGGTAACAGCAAACTCATCCCTGGATTAGCACCCTTGTCCCTCACGGACAGGGGCAACATGTAAATGTTCTACTCATTTCTGAGTTATTTGTATTTAAAATATAAAGCTTACCATATCATGGGGATGTATGGCTAGGCTTCTAAAGATCATAACAGATCAATAGCCTAGTATATACCTATGAACCTATGAGCAGTTCTTTATATATCCAACTAAACCACTACATATAATGCAGAAAGACAGCAGCTATATGAGTGATAAGACCACAGTATCTATGCTCATAATTCAGCGTACTGACTTTAGATTCAGAATTGAATAACACAAGGAGTTAGGCTGTAGGCATTAGAGAATTGAACACATTATGGCAAGATATGCATATGAACTGAGTGAGGTACATTTCCATGATGCACTGAGACAGTCTGTTAGCTATGTGAAACGATAGAATTGAATATAGTTCCTGACTAGGAAGGTGACATAGACTGAAAGTTACATGAGGTGCTTTTTTATAGTGTAGCTAGGTATACACCATGTATGCCATAACATGCACTCCTTAATAATATTTTGTAAAATTAGATATGCTAGAATTAAAATAAAACATGAGAGCTCACCATGATTATGTTTTACTGAGTTATAGACTTTGTTAAATGACATTTAAGAAACATCCGGTTGGCTACATTTTTTTTTCTTAAGTCTGTCAGTTTAACATTATTTTTTTTAAGTTTTAGTACTGAAGCTGTTAGCATTCCAGAAATCTCCACTGTCTCAGATGGGAAGGCTTCACTTGGGTAGTGGGGAATAGATTCTTGAACTTGGTGTATAATTTTTAATAAATCCTATCTATATCTCTGTTGTTTATTCCCATATTACCACAAAAGCAGAAAATTTATGTTGCCCCTACATATGCTGCAATTATTTTTGCCCTTGTGGCTTGGGTCACAGCTGAAAAGTGTCTGAGAAAGGCTGGTTAATACACTTTCAAAAGTATGAGTGCTTGATTTCAGTTGCTCAACCACAAAAATGAACCTTGATTACCATCATTTTATGTGGTAATAGTTTTAGATGTGAATTTGGCATTCCTTAAATCTTCAGCAGGAAGGAGGGTGGAATTAATTTTGTATATGGTCATGTTCTCCTTGAAGTTGTCCTCGTCTTCTGATTTTAGTTGTATCTGTTTCTAAATGCTATTCCATTCACTTGTTTCAGCTTTGAAGGCATTCCATGGGTCTAATGATTATCATTCTGAAATGGAAGACATACAAAAAGAAAATATAGCACTTGGTGGAGAGAAATTAAAGAAACCTTGGGACCTTTATAGTGACCCAACAACTAGACCACAGCTCCTCACTGTTATTGGACTAAATGCAGGGCAGCAGTTTTCTGGAATAAATGCTGTAAGTATCCACCTAATTGATGCATGGTGAAGCTGTAGTGATAATAGTATGTAGTTTATTACTGCAGTGTTATTAAGTGATTAACTTAATTTTGGGTGTCTCACTGTATTCAAACCTCAAAGCATTTTAACATATGTGCCTTGCCCTCAGCATGCAGAGAAGATCTGTGGTTATTTTTTCTGCTTCTGATAGTAGAATAAGTAATGAATCTGCAGGTGGAGATAAAGTTACCACTGATCTACAACAATGAATTGACTGGCATGCAGACTGCACCATTTTTCCTAGCATGTGACCTGAAGTCCATAGTTTCAGTCAGTTCAATCTCTATAAGATATATCCTAGCCACTTGCAGAAAATACTATATTGCATTTTAACACTAGTGTGCCAACAAATATATGTGCTCTGGTGTATGTGTGTGTGTGTGTGTGTGTGTGTGTGTGTGTGTGTGTGTGTGTGTGTGTGTGTGTGTGTGTGTGCACGCGTGTGTGTGTGTGTGTTTACTCTTCTCAGGCATGTTAGCACATGAACCTATAAACCATTAGTAATGAGATGTGCCACATAGAAGGACTTTCTGACCACAGTGGCAATGTGGTGATCAAAAGAGAGGTTGCTGTCAACTTGTGTTCTCAGATCTCTTATTATGCCTTCTGTGTACAATGGACTACCATCGATGTGGTAATTCAAGGGAATCAGGTTTTTCACAAGGGGATGACGACAAATTTTTTGGCTTTGAGCTTAAGGCCATGGTTCTGACACCATTTCCATTTATACAACATTTATTCACATTGCTTACATTCTGTGACACTATTCTGTGAAGAACTACCACACTATGTTCCACTGCCACCCCCCTTGAAATTAAAACCCTCAGTTTTAGGCCCAATAGGTGAGCTCACAGTCTTAGACAGGCCTCTATTATAGATTTTCATAGGTTAGTACTAAGCTAACTACCCTTGCGAGCCATTTTAAGCCTAGCCAATTATCCCTTGTGAGACTCGAACTCTGCACCTTGTGTCTGTAAGGCAAACACCTTAACCATTAGGCCACCCTCCCAACCAAAATAACCAACCCTGGCAAGTCTCAAACCCAGGACCCTATGCATTTGAGTCACAGCAGCACACCACTAAGCCAAATCTGATCTAAATAATCAACCCTTTTAAGTCTTGAACCCAGGATCCTGGGCACCATAGCCACAGCAATTTACCACTAAACCATCTGAACTATGGTGGGTCAAGCCTGGTCTGTGTTTCACCATGAACTTAAAAGGCTGCAGAAAAGGTGTCCATCTGAGTATTTCTTTGCTACCATCCTACTACCTTCTTTTCAGTAGTACATTGTCTGTGATCTGTTATCCAAGAAGTGAGTACTTATTAAAGGCAGCACCTACGTATTCCTTGTAACTAGTGGAATACCTATTATCTGTTCAACTCAAAAAAAATCATATGAGATGTTCATCCTTATAACACTGCCCCTATGCCTACCTCTGATGCATCCTTCCTCATATAAGTGGCTAAGATAGGCTCTGGACAAAGTATTCTCCTTATTTGGTTAAAAGCATGGTCTGCCTCCAGTGTTCATGCAACCTTAAGTGTTATATTTCCTTTTGTCAGACCCATAAGGGGGTGCAGTTGCTGAGCTAAAGTGGGACAGAAATTGTTAATGTTACCCAGCTATCCCCTAAGTTGATTCTTAGTGAAGAAATAGACCAGTTTCTCAGAGCTTCAAATTTTAATTTCTGGGGCCTAATAATGTTATCTGTGACATAGTTTAAATATTTTACCTCTTTCTTACCTAATTTGGTCTTGCAGGCATTGACAAGTATCCCAACTCATCTCTGAGAGTCTAGTATAGCATGCATGTTAGCAGGACGGGAGACTCAATCTTCGGAATATATTAACATATCATCAAGATAAGCAGCAATACACTTCACATGAGGTTTTAGGACTTTCTCCAAAGCCGGGTCATGGTCAAATGGGGCCCAAGATAATGTAATGGCCCTGATGGACCAGCCCTCCCAATGGCCATACCAGTGCCCCTTTACTTGACTGTCCCTCCACAGCTACTATAAACACAGTTCAAACCTGTCAATAATACATGCATACCATTTTTTGTCTTTACTTGTACAATGATTACTGAGATTTAGATTTAAATTAAAACTTTGATTTCAAATTTTATTGCAGAAACACTTATGGCCAAAAAAAAAAAAAAAAACAGTCTCACATTGAAAACAGACAACATTATAAGGGTTAAGTTCTTCACCTCACAGATAAAAGGTGCATGTTTGACTCTCACCTTAGTAGGAAAATTTGGAACCTATGAGCAGCAAACTTGTCTTCCCTTGAAACTCAAATTAATTGAAAATGCATTTAAATTTACATTAGATAAATACTAAATGCACTTGTTTCCATTAGATAAATACTATGCAATCAGTCTAAAGACTATTATAAACCTAGCCCATAACCTGAAGCCAGAATAATACCTTGAGTCTATGAGATGAAGATCTTAAGTAGTATTCCAAACTTAAACCCATTGAAAATGCACTGAAACTCACATTCATAGAAAATGTTTTTATTTATTTTTATTTTATTTATCATTTATTAACCAGGAAAGTCCAACTTGGAACAAAGCCAATTTTCAGTGGAGGCCCGGGGAGAAAGGCTCCAGATGCATGTCTTTGTAACTGCAAATGCATTTGGCCAGTGGCAGATTAAATACCATGGGCCTCTGGCTGTTTTCAAAAAACAGGCCCCCTACACATAATTTAGGACCATGCACAAATGCATGTGTTCTTTGATTTAGCTTCCTTATTTTTTTAATATTTCTAGTCTAATACAACAACATTTATTAAGTGTGTTTTCACCAGCAAGCTATAGACACTTTCTTGACAGTGTATACCCTGTATTGTTATGAAGAAATGAATTACATATTCTTTACCAGCATCATAACATACGATCCAGCCATGTGTAGCACAGTTTAAATAGATGGGTTTTTATGAGAGCACAATAAATACTAACTGCCTGATAACATATGTTAAGTCAACACGCACAGTCTCTGCAGAATTAAAAGTCATCTGAATAATTTCATATTAAAGAGAAGTATTGGTAATGCAGAGGCTGTAGCTGACAAACAATTTTACATTTCAGCGCTTCAACGACAAATGCAGTTCCTGCAGCCCTTGAAGAACAAATTTCCTGTTATTTTTAAAAAAAATGGCGTACTGGTGATATTGCCATAACATTTCATGAACTAGATCAGCTATGCCCTCTGAAATCACTCAGTACACATCTGCTCTTCTTGGATGGCTAACAATGTTGTATTGTTGCAACGTACACCCCTAGAGTTAACCGAGACAGATTGTGGAGGAAAGGAGTCCTATGCAGGGTAAATGATTCAGGCCCTGCCAGCTATACCAATATCCCATTACTTGACTGTCTCTTCCCCAGTTACAAATAAACACTGTTAAACCTGCCAGTGTGCATACTGCTTTCTTCTTTAGTTTTACATTTATTACAGAAATGTGGATTTAATATAAAAGTTTTATTTCAAATTTTACAGAAAAAAATACTGACGGCCATTTTCAAAACAAAAAAGGCACTCACACACTAAAAACAGACTGAGCATTAGGTGCAATAAACTTCTCTTCCCTTGAAATAATGCATCTGGCTACTCATTAGCTGGGATTCATAGCATATAGTGAAGTATTAAGTAGTGTCTATGTGAATGGTGCAGGAATTCAAAATACAAGTCAGTCCCTATCCTCTGTGATAAAGCAGAGCCTGCAGTCACTACATCTGATTTCAATACTACATAAGCTCTGTCACAAGGCCCTACTCCTAAGTTTAATGATACTTTTGTCATTGTATAATAGCCTGCAGTCACTACATCTGACCTCGATACTGCAGGAGTTATGCTACAAGGCTCTACTCCTACAAGTTTAGTGAGACTGTATAATGTAAGCATATTTATCATAAAGACCCTTGCTGGCTATTAATTTTAATCAGTTGAATACATGCCTGCTCTGTGATTGAAAGTCTCTGTGAAGTAACATGTGCACTCTAAGGACCTCTTACTAAGTTGACCACAGTCCCATTTTTGACCAGTAGACTGTACTGCATATGCCAGTTATTTAGCCTCAAGAAATGACAAAAAAGAAAAAAACAGTTTTACTTTGTATCTCTTTGTTAGTTGCTTTGTACTATTTAGTTTGCAACTGATTGCTTTCTGTTAAAATTTGACCTGAGGGTGGGATGGTCACTTTAGCAGAATGCATTGCTAAATATTCCCTCAGTGTTGTCGCCTCTTACACTCAGTAACTGTCTTTCATCATACAGCAAATAATTCAATTTGACTATCAAAAAGGAGGAAATTCAACAGACATTAATAACTTTAGACCTACAGCAATCTTGTCTTCCCTTGCTAAAATACTTGAAAAATGCATTCAAAAACAATTTCTAGGCTGTCTCCTGCAGGAAGAACTTGTATCCCCCTATTCAACATAGCTTCCATCCTTCCCATAGTACTAGCACTGCCCTTCTAACTTGTATAGATACTGTCAGTAAAGATAGAGATAATGGCAAACTTGTCTCTTCCTTATTTCTTTTCTTGTCTAAAGTCTTCGACACAGTTTGTCACAGCAAACCTCTACTTCAAATATCCTCACTAGGTTTCTCTCAGACAACTATTCTGTGGTTCTAGAGCTACCTGTCCGATAGGTATTAGTCAGTAAAATGGCACTTCACACTCTCTCCTTATCTCCCATTCAGCACCAGTGAAGCACAAGGCTCTATCCTAGGTCCCCTACTCTTTAACATTTTCACCAACATCCTTTAAACAGCCACACAACAGGCCACCCTAATGCAATACACAGATGATTCTACTCTCATTTGCACATCTGACATCATGGTACACCTCAAAAAAATTACTCAGGAAGCTTTAACAGCCACTGAAACATGGCTTCTTAACTTACAACTAATGCTCAACCCAAAAAAGACCAAACTACTACTTTTTTCCCCTAAATCTCTCTCACATGAAAAAACAAAATTTAAAGTCATCTGTCTTGATAATGCAACCATTAAAGTCACTTCTCATAGAAAATTATTAGGGGTGATAGTGGCTGATAAGCTTACGTTCGACCCGCATATACAACATTACAGAAGTAAAGCTCATCAAAAAGTAGATGCTTTACAGAGCCAAAAACTTTCTTACTGACACAACTAAAACTACACTTGCCACTACTTATTTCCTCCCCACACTTCTTTATGGTGTTCCTATCTTAACTACCCTCCAGGCTTCACAAATATTAAAACTTGAACAATGCTATAACAATGCTGCTAAATTTGTAGCAAATACCCCTTTCAGATCCCACCACTGTATAGCACTAAAATGCCTAAATTGGTTATAATATATATATATATGTATAAAAAAAAACAATTTGCACTTTATCTGCTATTACTGTATTTGTGCTTCTTCTAACTTTATTACCTTATTTTGCTTTTGTCTCTTCTTAAAAGTACTCAATTGTGTTTATTCTTCTGCATTTATTACTGCCTGGTAGTACTCTGATTAAATTGTAACTGTTATTCTAAGTCTTTTGGTTATTGCACTTGGGCTTCAGACCAGTTGTTTTACATTAAGAAGGTTTGTGGTCTGCACTGTTGTGGCAGGACAGGTAGCTTACGTCCTTTTAAGTTGGGAATTTCTGATTGAAGGCTCAATGTCTGTTATTCTAAAAATTTATTAGTTCTGGTTTAAGCACTTGGGCCAGGCCAGTTATTTTACATTAAGAAGGTTTGTGGACTGCATTGTTGTGGCAGGACAGGTAGCTTACATCCTTCTAAGTTGGGAATTGAAGGCTCAGTGTCTGTTATTCTAAAAATGCATTAGTTCTGGTTTAAGCACTTGGGCTTCAGGCCAGTTATTTTACATTAAGAAGGTTTGCAGTCTGCACTCTTGTGGAAGGAGAGGCTAGATTCTGCCCTTCTGAGCTGGGAATTTCTGGTTAAAGGCTTATTGTGCCTGCTTATTTGATCTGTTTCTTTCTGAAATGTGTGCGCCTTGTTTGCTGTAGCCCAGAAGTTAGTAGCTTATTGGCCATTTTGGGCTAACTTTTATCTCTTTCGTTTCCCTGCTATAAAAACCGCATTTGTGTTGTTTTGCGCACCGGGCAGTGCCGGTTAGCTAGGGTTAAACTATTCCCGGCTCCACGAAGTCTGCTCTTCAATTTTTCCCTTGGAACTAGACAAACTTTCAACTTAAGCACTCAAACCATTCATTTCAAGGACCAGCACTTGCTCAAAACTCATAGCAAGCACTAATTAATCCTAGCACTAGACCCCCTATACTGTCCAGAAGGACAAAGCTCTCTATTCATCCCTACCAGCTAATCAGTAAAACAGCTCACTTTACCTATTCAGGCATGACCAAAGCGCAGTTTTAGGTGTACTCTCCAGTCCAACTGGTGAATCTGGGCATTTTGAGGCAATGTTACAACTGCCTCATGCACACAGACAACCCTCTCCTCCTACCACCAAACACTAATGTATGTGAGAGATGCAATTATACAGCCAAACTGGAGGCAAAGCTCTCTCAACCCAAGACTGGAACTGACAGTCAAGAGGAGAAGGAAAATACTTGCGACACACCACCAGTCTCACATACACCTACTAAACCAACACTGGCAAATAACACACATAAATACATGAAAACATACTTGGAGGCTCTAAATAAAAATCTGCAAAAGCAACAGAGACCTCCAAGGCAGACACCCAAGCAACCTCCACACCCCATCACAAACCATAAAACACATACTTTACATAATCAGTATGCCACACAATCACAGCCCTTAAGGCAAAATAACATACCCGACACGCTAGTAATAGGAGACTCTATAGTCAGATACACTGATGTTCCACTAACTAGGCTGGACAAGGAGAAGGTTACAGTTAGCTGCCTGTCAGGTGTCAGGATCCGCCACATAACACAAGCACTCAGGTCACTCCAGAACAAGTACAAATATGACTCTGTCATTGTTCATGTTGGTGTGAATGACCTGAGACATACCTCCCTGGACTACATGAAAAGAGACATGGAAGAGCTCTCTGATCACATAGCCCAGGCTGGTATGACCCTGACCCTAAATAGCATCCTGCCCTCACCAAGAATGATGCCACAGTATAAAGACAAATGATCAATTTAAACAATTGGCTAAGTTTCTGGTGTCATTCAAAGGTGATCCAGTATCTGTCCACCTGGGATGACATGCTCGCTAAGCCATGTTGCTTCACAAGAGATGGCTTGCACCTGTCACCCTTAGGCTTTCGAATAATGGCCAAGGCTTTTGCCACCTCCATAGTGCCTTTTTTTAGGCAAGGCTCAAAAGACAAACCCACCACAGTAAATAGCACAAGTAACCAAAAACTGAGGGTAATGCTACTCAATGCCAGAAGTCTAAACCTCAAAATGCATGCACTCGAGCCACTCCTCAGTATGCAGAACATTGATATTTGTGCAGTAACAGAAACCTGGTTTAAGGCTCCAGAGAAAACCCCAGCACTACCAGGCTTTAACTCATACCATATTTTTCAGCCACAGAACCCGGAGCGAAACACAAAAGGTGGGGGTGTATCCATATTCATCAAAGATATCCACACCTCCAGGTTAGTGGCACATCACAATGCCTCAGAGATCATCCATGTGCAACTAACAATGGGCAAAACTGTAATTCAAATTTTAGCTTGCTACAGATCACACACCATGACTCAGGACCCCAATTCTGCATTTCTGGAGACACTGGAAAAGATGAAGGTCCTACCAAGTGCCCTAATATTGGGTAATTTCAATTACCCAAACATTAACTGGGAGAAGTAATCAAGTACTAACTTCCTTGACCAACGCTTCTTAGAATTTATAAACTCGAATGCCCTGGATCAACTGGTCAACACCCCCACCAGAGGTGACAACATATTGGACCTGGTCATCACCAACATAGGGGACCAGTGTTCTACACCAGAGGTCAAACCCTCACTGGTTAGATCAGACCATAGACTAATCACTCTGGATATCCACATTCCACCCCCACACCCAATCAAGGAAACCACCATGAAAAACTTTTCAAAAGCAAACTTCACGTTACTTAAGACCGAGGTGGAAAGGTTCACAGCCCCCATGCTAGGACAATGCTGTCCAAGCTACTGAATCCCTTACAAAGGCACTCTATGAGCACCTGCAAGAATGCATGGATTGTGCTATCCCAAGCAAAACCAAGACTCACTCCTCCACGAAAAGGAAATCAATCTGGTGGACCCCTGCCATAAACAAGCTATACAACAGAAGGAGGAAACTAGTGCAGAAAAGAGTAAAATTCCAAGAAGGAAAGACATCCCTGATTAGTAGCAGCAAGAAACTACGATCCCCTCATAAAATCATCCAAGGCTAGCTTCGAAAGAAAAATTGCCAAGGACTCCAAAGATAACCACAAAACATTCTATGTCAAGAACCTAAGTGGAAACTCTCAGATCTGCTCTAAGTTAGTGCAGAATGGCACAAAACACACTGAACTGACTAATATTGTCAACATTCTGGCAGACAGGTTTAGTCAAACTTTACCCCCTTCTCACCCCCTAAAGGGCCCATAACCATACCAGAAGAATGTAGTGCCCCAGCAGTCACTGACACACAGGTTAAAACAGCCCTATCCAAAGCCAAAAATACAGCTTCAATGGGACCAGGTAGTGTCCCAGGCTGTGTCTTATAGGAGCTCCAAAATGAACTAACCCCTCACCTAAACACACTGTTCAAACTCAGCCTCTCTACAGGCTACATATCCATAGAGTGGCGCACAGCAACAGTTATCCTGCTCCACAAAGATGGAGCCAAAACGGACCCTGGGAACTATCGCCCTATAATCCTGACTAGCCTGTTCTGCAAGGATATGGAGCGCATCATCATGGAATTCATTAACAGAGACATTGGGAACCTTCAAACATTGGACCCTACCCAGTTTGGCTTTGTTAAGGGCAGATCATGCCTCCTAAACCTGGTGGACTTCATTGAGACCAAGGCTTTAGATGAGAGAAAGGAGGTCCACACAGCCTACCTAGACCTTGCAAAGGCTTTCAGCACCATTCCCCATTCTGGTATTATAGACAAGCTCACCAGCCTGAACATAAACCCCTACGTCACGAGATGGGTAGCTAACTGGCTCACTGATAGAACCCACATGGTAAGAGCTGCAGGCTCTAGGTCCAACTCTAAACCAGTTACAAGTGGCGTCCCCCAGGGCTCAGTCCTGGGACCCCTCCTGTTCGGTATATACTTCTCAGAGGTACAGGCAAGCACAGGAGGATCATGGCTGACCAAGTTCGCAGACGACTGCAAACTGGGGGCCATAACTGACTCTCCAGCTGATACAGACATCCTTCAGAAGGGTCTCACTGAGACGGATACCTGGTGTCAAAATCATGGCCTCAAGCTAAATGCCAAAAAGTGCATAGTCATCCCCTTTGAAAGAAACAAAGTACCCATGAACTACCACATACATGGTAGTCCACTAAATACAGAAAATGTTATAAGGGTGCTGGAGTCCCAAGTAGATTGTAATCTCTCCTTTGATAATCATACTGCCAAGGTGGTTAGAAAATCCTTCTATGTGGCCCACCTAATCACAAAAGGGTTTGCATCTAGAACAAAAGAACTACTCATCACTCATCAGACCCATCATAGAGTACAACGCCCCATTTGGGATGTACCTTACAAGACACCTGCAACAGCTGGAAAGACCACAGAAGTACCTCAACAAGAGGATTACTGGCCTCAAACATATGCCCTATCTAGCCCGAATGAAGAAACTCCAGCTGTACTTGATTGCATACCGCTTACTCAGAGGTGATCTCTGCCTGACATACAAGGCCATGTCCAACCCAGAACTGATGGATATGCTCCACCTAAAAAAAAAAAAACAAATCCCCAAGTGCCACACGCTTTAGGGATCTAAACCTCACCACAATGATAAATAGGACATACTGGAGGGATAGATTCATGTCCCAGAGACTCCCCATGCTTTGGAACAGGATTCCAATCTGCATTAGGCAGAGCCCCTGACTAACACTCTTCAAGAGAAACCTTGACGAGTGGATGGGAAACAAAAAATTTACCCCAGGGATCACTGCAGTGGCTCTGCTGGACAGAGGCACAGGGAACTAATGGCTCTGCAGAACCGAGGCACAGGGAACTAATCTAAGGGGGGTGTTGAAAGCCAAAACATTCTGGCTAGGCTTATAGATGCCCTTGTGCAGATAGCCTAGTACTTACCTATGAACCTATGAACCTATAAGAAGCATTCAACATAAATACCTGTTTAAGAAAGAACTTAAACTGTTTCTCCGGAAGACTTGGTCATGCCCTTGTCAAACCCCCACTTGAACTAGTCTCCTCTCTTCTCATCTTATCTGCTTTTCCCTACCGAGTCTGTGTCCTCCTTGTACTTGCTCTAGAAAACTGTATTATACTGCAGTCAGTGAAATATTCTGTAAACCTTTTAATTGTTAAACTGTATTCATACTGTACTCCTTAGTGTAATATTCTCTAAACCTTTTAATTGTTAAACTGTATTCACACTGTACTCCTTAGTGTAATATTCTCTAAACCTTTTAATTGTTAAACTGTATTCATACTGTACTCCTTAGTGTAATATTCTCTAAACCTTTTAATTGTTAAACTGTATTCATACTGTACTCGATGTAATACTCTCTAAACCTTTTAATTGTTAAATTGTATTCACACTGTACTCCTTAGTGTAATATTCTCTAAACCTTTTAATTGTTAAATTGTATTCACACTGTACTCCTTAGTGTAATATTCTCTAAACCTTTTAATTGTTAAACTGTATTCATACATACTCCTTAGTGCAATATTCTCTAAACCTTTTAATTGTTAAACTGTATTCACACTGTACTCCTTAGTGCAATATTCTCTAAACCTTTTAGTTGTTAAAGTGTATTCACACTGTACTCCTTAGTACAATATTCTTTAAACCTTTTAATTGTTAAACTGTATTCATACTGTACTCCTTAGTGTAATATTCTCTAAACCTTTTAATTGTTAAATTGTATTCACACTGTACTCCTTAGTGTAATATTCTCTAAACCTTTTAATTGTTAAACTGTATTCACACTGTACTCCTTAGTGTAATATTCTCTAAACCTTTTAATTGTCAAACTGTATTCACACTGTACTCCTTAGTGTAATATTCTCTAAACCTTTTAATTGTTAAACTGTATTCATACTGTACTCCTTAGTGTAATATTCTCTAAACCTTTTAATTGTTAAACTGTATTCATACTGTACTCAGTGTAATATTCTCTAAACCTTTTAGTTGTTAAACTGTATTAATACTGTACTCCTTAGTGTAATATTCTCTAAACCTTTTAATTGTTAAACTGTATTCACACTGTACTCCTTAGTGTAATATTCTCTAAACCTTTTAATTGTGAAACTGTATTTACACTGTACTCCTTAGTGTAATATTCTCTAAACCTTTTCATTGTGAAACTGTAGTCATACATACTCCTTAGTGCAATATTCTCTAAATGTTTTAATTGTTAAACTGTATTCATACTGCACTCCTTAGTGTAATATTCTCTAAACCTTTTAATTGTTAAATTGTATTCATACTGTATTCCTTGGTGTTATATTCTCTAAACCTTTTAATTGTTAAACTGTATTCACACTGTACTCAGTGTAATATTCTCTGAACCTTTTAATTGTTAAACTGTATTCACACTGTACTCAGTATAATATTCTCTAAACCTTTTAATCGTTAAACTGTATTCATACTGTACTCAGTATAATATTCTCTAAACCTTTTAATTGTTAAACTGTATTCATACTGTACTACTTAGTGTAATATTATCTAAACCTTTTAATTGGTATTTGGCCTATGCTATATTCTGTTCTCAAGTTTTGGAAATTGTACTTGTTAACTGTTATTTTAGCTATGCATTGTACTGCTGTGCACAAGTTTTTGACTTGTACTATATTTCTCTGACGCTACTTTAATATTTTGTAAATTTCATATTTACTTCTATTATTTCTGGAGCTTTTCTCCTCGAGCCTTCACTAAAAATTGGACCCTGGCTAGTTGGACTAACCCGGTTAACAAATGTCAATAAATAAATAAATTAATTAATTAATTAATTAATTAATTAAAAATGCATTGATAATTAATATTAACATTAAACTCATAGACTTCATGCTGTCCACTTTATTCATAGTTAAATAATAAAATGACTGCCAACATTAAGGAAACAAAGGATCACATCTAAAGAACAAGGCTCATGTGATGATGCTTCTGTTTACTACAATAAATTTCCTTCATTTATACCGTAACTACTTCATTTCTTAGGTAGTTACTAGACTTGCAGTGCAGGGCCTCACTGAGAAGCCTCACCTAAATTTCCAGTTGCTTTAAAGGGCTATCTGGTTAAGTGATTTGCTCAAGGACAAGGCATATATATGAAGCAAAAAATCAGAAATGCTCTGCAAAACTGGATAAACTCTATATCACTTAAGAAGTTAACAGAACAGGTTTTTCATACACATATATTTTGTAAACCACAACAGCTATAAAACTCTACTGATTGAGACCGACTGACTGTAATCCTGAGTGATTTATCAAAATAATAGAAGTTGGGCTGTTGATGTAGAGGATTAAGGATCTTGATGCTTGCACTTAAGTTGCAAGGTTTGATTCTAGGCAGATCAAGTAATTAACTAGCCCCTGTACCTGGGACACCACGTACACACACACACACACACACACACACACACACACACACACACACACACACACACACACACACACACACACACTACCTGATATTTCTGTGTGTTACTTTCCCATTGTTTTCTGAAAAAGAAATGTGGTGATTTCCTTTTCCCAGTCCGCATCCCATCCACCTGAAAGCTTTTTGCTTCCCTTATGCTTGCTAGCTGTTTCAAAAGAAAATATGTGTACTTTTCTGATCTGTTCTCCTGAAAAGAAAATATGTGTTTTCCTGGTCTTTGCTGACTGTGTCAAAATATACTGTGTGAGTTAAATCTTGCACCAGTTCTGGTGATCCTTTTGTATTTGCTGCCAGTTCCAGATGCTGAGTTAATGAAATTGGAGTTGGTGTGCAAAGCAGGAAGTTATCTGCTTGCTTTGGATAGAAAAAAATGTTATTGAGAAACTTTTTCTTTCTTTTTTTTTTTTGCCAGGCCCCCTAGCCAGTGCAGGGCCCTAGCCAGCTGCTATCATTGCCTAGTGCTAGATCTGGCCCTGACTCTGTCCATGAGTTTCAAAAAGGTTGCCTGGGTACCATATAGACCAGAAGGAAGGACAATTTACTGGAATAAGCCTTTGGTGGTGTAAAACTGTGTTTTATTTGGTTTCAGCAATTAAAGGGATCTATCAGCATCCTTTTATAACATCCATTGTGGTCAAGAATTTTGCCTTTCTCAACCTCGCTATAAATTCATTAATTCTAAACATTGGATTACTGTCAAATTTCAAAATGCTGTCCTGCTTCTTAAAATCATAATGAAATTAATTGTTTCACCAGGCTTTAGGACTAATATTAAGGGGATGCTTCACTTGAATTTTGACTCGTGTATCACTCCCAGTTTAAGCATCTTTTATACTTCCTTTAGCACAGATGATTTTTGTTACTATATTATTCCATAAGTTTTTCCTCTAGAATACTCTAAATACAATGTTGAATCTGATCTGCAAGGTAGCTTTGAAAATAGTTATTTATTTATTTCTGTAGCTTAGATAACAAACAAGGCATCTACTACAGCTATTAATTTCTGCCATTAACCGACTTTCAGTGGTTTGAGCTTCTTTGCATGGTTTCAGGATGTCAATAAGGTATATCTGTTCAGATCTTCTCCTGCTAGTCTATATAGACCTGTAGTTTAGATCTTTTAATTCTGCTGCATTTTCAAATGGACCCTTCCACTTAGCCAAAAATGTGTTTCCTGCAGAGAAGATCAAAACTAGTATTTGTTCTCTAGCTTTAATTTCCTGTTCCCAGCATTTACATTATACACCAAGTCTTGTGTGACCTGGGAATCTTCCCGTTAACAAGGAACATTATTACTTTCAGCTTGTAAGTTGGTATAACATTCTATGACACTTTTAAACGTTTTTTCCAAGTTCCTCTAGTAATATTTAATAGCCTTCCTGGATGTCTGTCATATAATAACTCAAAAGGACTGAACCTTGTTGAGATTTGTGATATTTCCCTAATGGCAAACACAAGATATTGTATTACCTGGCGTCAGTTATATCATTGTGCACAATTCCTTTTCCCAGCAAGGATTTTGGTGTTTAAAATGTTCCATTAACATATCTGTTTGAGGAGTGTATACTGAGGTTTTTAACTAACTGACATTAAACATTTGGCATAGTTGGTGCATTATTATTGATATAAATTGTTGGTCAGTCAATATTCGTTGAGGCATTCCTACTGTGGAAAGCAATAACACTAGTTCCATAGCTCTAGATTTAACTTAAGTCTTAAATAGGGGAATAGCCTTGGAGTACGTTTTTGCATAAACCCAAATGGTTCAAATGTATTGAAACCCATTGTTGGGTTTTACCATTAGCCCCCCAACATTCACAGCAATATATTCAAATGGCCCTTAAGCATTGGAATCAAATCATTTTCTAAGCATGGGTGAAGATCTGTCTTTTGGCATTCATGGCATCTATCACAAATTTTCTCTCTTTCATTTTGACAGAACAGAAAAGATTTGATAGGATCCTTGCTTCATTCAGTCTTGACCATTTCTAGATGTTCCCAGTAAAATAAATCATTTTGTAATTTAAAGTATGAGTAGCAGGTGGGAATATTGTGCTCAGCTTTTCATAATACAACTCTATCTATATTTTTCTTGTTCTGTCTAAGTTATCGTCTTTCCTCTATGCCCTTTTATAGTTTATCTGGCTTACCCAGAGACTATATTACAAAAATAAATAGTTGTAAAAGAATGGAAAACCACATTATTAATGAAGACTAGAACCAGTAATAGCATTTGTCTTTCATATTATAGACTTCATTAGATTAAGTATATCTAATTAAACAACCACTTAAATACATAAATTATTTCAACGCATGATACAATTCATCCAATAAATTGAATGTTTCAATAAACGTGATTTTTCACTAGCTCTACATATGCATTTAACAAAATGTGTAATTTAAGTTCTTTTTACTTCTAATAAAGTCTCATTATCACCCTGAACTGGGACACAAATCAGACACTTCTAAAACAAAGAACAAAATGTATACAATTATGTTTATATAATGCATTATTTGTTTCATTTCAATGTCATGGCATACAAATGCTCATATATTTGTAATTTTGTCAACAAAAAACATTTCACACAAACAGCACTGTACATAATATACTACACTGACTAAACTACAGAGCTGATGTTGTCAATCTTCATCTATTCTTGACTGATGGGTACTCGGTTCCAATCCTCAGAACCGATCCAGCCATTGTATAGCTCGCTTCAGCCAAAAAAAATCTCTCATTCTGCAAGTCTACTCATAATTCCCCTCTCTAGATTACCTCAGATCTCGTTTGCCACTTTTGCAAATCAGATGTGTCAGCCAGTCATCTTTCATAGCTAAGTATTTTCTAAATTTATTATAGTTATGTCTTACTAAATTACAGTTACATTTTCTACCTATTGCTTCATAGCTCCTATTGCTGGGTGTTTGGTCTACCCTAAGTGTGTGTGTTTCTTTTTTACCTCTATTTCTTTGGTGTGTGTGTGTGTGTGTGTGTGTGTGTGTGTGTGTGTGTGTGTGTGTGTGTGTGTGTGTGTGTGTGTGTGTGTGTGTGTGTGTGTGTGTTTGAGTGTGTGTTTCATAGCTTTATAGTTATGGTAGAAAAGACAAAATCTACGACCACAGGATTCAAACTTTGTACTGAGTGTGACAGAAGCATCTCAAACTGCAATAGTCATGATAAATGCATTCATTGCTTGGGTGTGCCTCACTTGAGTGTGGATTGTACCATTTGCCAGGATTTTAGTAATAGAACCCTGGCTGAGAGAATGAATAAGTTAACTCTCAAAGGGCTCCTTAAGGCCCCTTTCAAGGAAGCTTTGTCCAAGGCTGACCAGTCTTCTCTGGCCTCTGGCGCTAAGTCCTCTCGATCGATGCCATCATCCCCTTCGGCACTGACAATTAAGAAGCACAAATATGCCTCTGAAGGTTCCTCCTGGTAACCTAAATCCAAGGTTCCAAAACTGTCGGAATGGTCAAAGTCTCTGGAACTGAAGAGTTCTTCAGTTCCTTCTACTCTGGTTATGTCTACAGTTCAGAGCCTTAGTTCTATGGCTCCAACCATCTCTACGGCTCAGACTTCAGTGCCGTCTGTTTCACCCTTTGTTCAACAGAGAGTGCAGAAGCAAACTATAATTTCGGAACCCAGGTCTACATACTGACCTACACTGGATCCCTTCCTTGGGCAATTACTCAGTCCATTCCTAGAGAGACCAGAGCCTCCTTCAGTCCTTTCAATGTGTTCCACCAGAAGTCTTTTGGAACTAAATGTTGTTAGGTTGGTGGACCATATCTTGGCAGCCTGGGGCCTTTCCTCTACTGTTCAGCCCACTCTCCCTCCCAGAGCAGCTGTTTTTTCCTCAAGTACACCCAATTACTTTCCTCCTCTAACCTCAGTGCAGGATTTAGAGGCTCCATCCACCCAGGTTTCTAAGACTTCAGCACTGATTGCACCTTTATCCTCAGTGCCGAGTCTGGCTCTGGCCCCCTCAGTACTATCGATGCCATTGGGTCCCCAGGACTCCATCTTCCCCATCTGGCATGGAGGGTTCGTGTCCATTCTGAACATTTCTATGGAACCGTCAGTGTTCCTTATGGCTACTGTGGTGGTGGACCCTTCCTTGGTTTTGGTCTGTTAGGTGGAACTCTCAGAGGATGGTGTGACCCTGATTCTGAGTCTGTCAGTAGTGGTTCTGGGCTCCCATCCCTCCTCAGGGGGTCCTGCCTTTCAGGCAATAGAAGAAGCTTTGTAGATCCTGGGTTATTGGAGTCCCCCCTTGAGGCCCCAGGCTCTTCATTTCAGGTACCAATCTTTACCCCTAGACAGCACACATCACGGTTGCAAGACTTAACTTCTAAGGGTACCCTCTCTTCCGAGTCCTCCTCAGTTGTTCCCACTGAGGACCCCCCATGGAAGAGATCATGCAAGAGGAAGCGCATTGATTCTCTGGAAGAATCCATTGCAGATGACATGGATTTTGATGAAGAGAAGAGCTCCCCATGATCACCCCTGGAAGATGCCTTCTTCAGAGGTATTCTGGAGATCCTGAAGCAGAGGGGTGGTTGGAAGCCCAAAGACCCATCCTTGGAGGAATCTGTGTACTTGCAAGCCTTTGGTGTGGACCCATCTACTTCCTGGGTGATCCCATCTGCTGACAATCTAATTAAGCTAATTGCTCAGGGGGCTTGGAAGGCTACTGATGCTGTGGAACCAGACCCCTGGAGACCTGATAAGATACTTACTGCTCCAGAGGACCATCCCCACTGGACAAAGAGCTTGATAGTAGATGCCATGGTGGTAGTGGCAGCCACTAAAAATGAACATGCTGAGGAAAGTTCTACTGTCCACCCCCAAACCGAGAGTCCAGGGTGATGGACAGATTTGGGAAGCAGGTCTATGGATCATCGACCTTCTCCAGCAGGTCCTTGAATTTCTTGGCACATTCTACTAGACTCCAAAGGGATTTGATCAAGGAGCTGTCAGATAATCTGGTGGAAGCTGTGGTTGAGGGGGTCCAGTAAAATGTAGCCTCCCAGCTAGCTACCCTGGAGTTGATTTTGAGCTCATCCGTGAGGCTCATTGCACATGCAGCTGAAGGGGTGGCCAAGCTGCAGCTTCAGGTGTTGCTATATGGAGACACACTTGGCTGCACCTGTGTGAGTTTGTGGAACATTCAAATCTTCCTTTGTCAATGTCCCCTTTGATGGGTCCTTCTTGTTTGGTCCCAACATCAAGGAAACTCTGTCCAGGTGTGAGAAGAATGGAAAGACTTTGTCTGCTTTTGGCGTATGTTTTCCCACTCCTCAATGATCCAATTCCAAGAATCAAAGGAGTGGTAAAATGTGGTACAAGATATCCCAGAACCTTTCCAGGACACATGTGGTTCAGACTCCCCTTGAGGCAGAGGAGGGAGTACAGTAGAAGACATCATCCCAGAGGCAGGAGTGGTCCACAGAATCAAGATTCCAGAAACTCATTCTCCAGTCAACCTTATCAGTGCTCCTGAAAGGAGGCACAATTGCTTATCTCTGAAGGCAGTCGGAGGAAGATTTTTCTTGCACCCAAATGCCTGGCAATGTATAACCTCCGATGCTCGGATGCTAAGATAATTACCAGAGGTTTTCTAATTCCATTCACCCTTTATCCTAGAACCCCTGCAAGACTCCCCGATGTTCCACCCAGTCATAGAGTTCAAGCAGCAATAGAAGTACAAAAGCTGCTAGAAAAAAGAGTCACCAAGAAGTCCAACAGACCAGTTAGGATCTGGTTTTCACTCAAGTTTCTTTTTATTGCCAGGTCATGGTTCAGTCTATTCTTCCTTTCTTAGAGAAGGATGATTGGATGTGCTCTACTGACTTTCAAGACAAGCATTACCACATAAAAGTGGACAAACACACGAGAAAGTTTCTCCACTTCTGAATAGGAGCCAGTCATTTCCAGTTCAGAGCACTGCCCTTTGGTCTCACCACAGCCTTGAGGGTGTTCGCTAAATGCATGGCAGTGGTCACAGCTCAACTGAGGCTGCACAGATTCTGAATGTTTCCTTACCTAGACAATAGGCTCCTCTCCCTTCCCTCCAGGCATCTACTGCAACAGACTGCAAACTTCATACTTAACCTGTCCTGCCAATTAGGTGCAACAGTAAATACTGTGAAATCCCAGTTAACTACCACCCAAGAAATGGAATTCATCAGAGCTCATCTCAACACCTCCTCTCGCAGTGCATCGCTTCTCCTTCACAAGTTGCAGAAGATACAGATGCAAGTTCATTCTCTACTGTGCTCAAACAAGATACTTGCTAAACTGATTTTACAAGCCCTGGGTTCCATGACAGCTGCTATCACATTAGTCCCACTAGCAAGATTTCACAAGAGACTTCTCCACTGGCTATTAGCAAACCAATGGTCACATCTATCTCATCCGATGGACCATTTGAAGGAGATTGTTTGAGGTTGTCCCTTTGTCTTCCCCAGCCCAAGGCCATAGTGACCACAGATGCTTCTCAGATGGGGTGGCAGGTCATTATCTAGGGAAGACAGTCCAAAGTACTTGGTCCCCCTCCAAGGCCAGCTTGCACATCAGTGTACTGGAGATAAGGTCAGTGCTTCTGGCATTGCAAGCATTTTTTTCTGCCTTATTCTAGGGATAATAGCTATTCAATCAGACAACATGTCAGTGGTCTGGTACATCAACAAACCGGGGAACCAAGTCCTACCCAGTGTGTTGAGAAGCCCTTCGAGTGTGGCAAAGGGCCATATCTTCCAAATGCTTTCTGACAGCAACACACATCCCGGGGGCTTCCAACGTAATTGCAGACAAATTGAGCAGATGTATCCTCATGCCTCACAAGTGGTCTCTGAACCCCAGAGTAACAGAGGAGATTTTTCTTCATTGGGGCCAGCCTTGCTGCAAACTGTTTGCCTCACCCCTGAACAACAAGTGCAGAAGGTTACTTTGCCCTAATCCCCCTTTGGGGGGGAGTCCCCCAGAGATACTGTTCTTCACGATTGACCCCCAGGTTTTCTCTATGCCTTCCCCCCTTCCTTCTGATCCCATTATTTCTCAAGAAAGCATCTCATTTGAGAAGCAAAGTGATCCTCATTGCTCCTCATTGGCCTCAACAGATATGGTTTCCCTTCCTTTGGCCTCATCTACTTTGCCATCCATGTATTCTGGACCCAGTTCCGGATCTCCTGTCCCATGGACTAGTGCATCCCAGTCTTCAGACCGTCAAGCTAACAGCTTGGTTCCTCCACTTGCAATAGTCACCAGGCATAATGTTATACCTTCTCCGGTGCGGCATATTTTGCTGGCATCTCATGAACAATCCACCAGAACTCTCTACCTAAGCAAATGGAAGAGATTGTCTGTTTGGGCCTCTAACAATGGACTATATCCTTTTTCAGGACCAGTAGAGAAAGCTTTGGAATTTCTAGCTGCCACCTTTAATAATGGAGCCTCTGCCTCTACAGTCAAAGTTATTTTAGCAGCAATTTCAAATTTTCATATCAGATTTGAAGACCA
Organism: Protopterus annectens; assembly: GCF_019279795.1. Classification (NCBI taxonomy): domain Eukaryota; kingdom Metazoa; phylum Chordata; order Ceratodontiformes; family Protopteridae; genus Protopterus; species Protopterus annectens. Next base: position 335,472,523 of record NC_056733.1, on the reverse strand, counting down.
ACCTTTGATGTCTCACAGACTTTGTAAGTTTTTTCTAAAGGGTACAATACACATAAAGCCTCCATTTAAAGACCATCTCCCATCTTGGGATCTGACTCTAGTACTGCAATCACTTACAGCACCACCATTTGAACCAGCAGCTACTTGCAATTTAAAGTTCTTTCCTGGAATACCTTACTTCTTGTAGCTGTTACTTCCACGAGACAAGTTTCTGAATTACAAGCCATATGTTCTAAAGCTCCTTACTTACTTTTCCATAAGGACAGCGTGTCACTCAGGCCAAATCCAACCTTTCTTCCTAAGGTGATCTCAGATGTTAATGTCAATCAGTCTGTAGACTTACTTGTATTTTTCCCAAAATTTTCTAACAAAGGAGAGTACTGCCTTCACCTCCTGGATGTACACAGGCAGTCGCAGCTCTACCTAGATAGAACTAAACAGTTTAGATGATCTGATCAATTGTTCATATCCTTCACCAGTGCAACTTTAGGCAGATTATTGTCCAAGATAACTCTCTCCAGGTGGTTGAGAGAATGTATATCTTTCATCTACAAGAACTTGAATATGAAACTCCCAAAACCAGTCAAGGCACAGTCTACTCAGTGGTGACTTCTGCTGTCTTTCACTCCAAAGCTTCCATGTCAGAAATTTGTGTGGCTGCAACTCGGGCTAAGCCTCATACCTTTATTATGCATTACAAATTGGACATGGTCTCCAGGGAGAGAGCATATTTTGGTTCTTCGGTGCTCAGGAATGTCCTTCCATAAGGCCTCCCAGGATACAAGTTAGCTGGGGACTCTGTCCCATTAGTCAAGAATAGATGAAGATTAACAACATCAGATAAAGAAGTTATGTCTTACCATAACATTCCATCTGTGTTGTCGATCTTCATCTGTTCTTGCATCCCTCCCGCCAGCCCTCTCCTTCAGGTTTCTGGTTGAGCGATACCCTGTCCTGGGTTCTTATTGTTATCTATACCTTGGACAAGGCTTCAGACCTTTATTACATTATTCTTCTGTCTTTTGCAAACTCAATCTGAGGTAATCTAGAAAGGGAAATTATGGGTAGACTTGCAGCTTGCGAGATATTTTTGGCTGACGTGAGCTATACAACGGCCAGAACTGAGTACCCATCAGTTAAGAACAGATGAAGATCAACAACACAGATGGAACATTATGCTAAGACATAACTTCTTTTTAAGAGAATATGGGCTACCTAACATTATATTAACCGAACTACAAAACATAGATGGGCAATCTAAAATGTACCTACAATACGTACAACTGAAACGTGGCATTATAGTTATGTATTTAATCTTCATTAAGGGGTGTTTCATTCTTTTATAATATTTATTTTCTTATTATGGTTGTGTTTAGATATTTTTTTACCCAGCATTCAGCCAGTTCTGGAATTTCCTTAAGGTCTGTCCTATTGTAACTTAGAAGGCATTTCTTCCTCTCTTACTAATACAATATTTACATAATTTTCAAAAGCAACAGTTCTATTTATTACATTTGTTCACATCATTTTGATCTTCCTGAGATACTGTTTGGGACATATTATTAACATCAGTATCATGTTAACTGTTGCCATCGCTCTCTCTCGATTCAGTGCCACGCTCCTGCATTCTTCAACACTCACGCCTGACTGTTGCAGATCTTCCTTCACACAATCCATCCACCTCTTTACTGGCTGTCCTCATTTCCTCTTACCTTCTTCCTGTCTGTCCCAAATCTTCTTCAGCAAATTGTTTTCTGCTTTTCTGCATGTGCCCAAACCACCTTAATCTGTTCTCTTTGATCATTTCTGCAATTGGAGCTACTTTGGTTTCTGCTGTTATGTCCTCATTTCTTCATTTGTCCCACAGTGTGTATTCTACCACCCTTCTCAGGCACTTCATTTCCATCATCTCTAGCTTCTTCATCTGCTCTGCCTGTACTGCCCAGGTTTCTGTACCATACAGTAGTACTGGTTGCACCACTGTCTTGTACACCTTACTTTTCAGCTTCTTTGGCATTTTTCTGTCATAGACTACACCTAAGACTCTATGCCAGTTAGCTGCAGCCCCTCTGATTTTAGCTTTGACCTCTTCATTCAGACTTCCCTTCTCCTCAACCTCCCTTTCCAGATACTTGAAGCTATTTATCTATTCCACCATCTTCACTTCTATCTCAATTCACAGCTTCTTCTGATTTCCCCAATTTGCTGCCATTACCACTGTCTTATTTGTGCTTAGTTTTATCCAATGTGCCTTCAGTTTTGCATTCCATTCACCTATCCTTTGCTGAAGTTTTTGCTCAGATTCTGCCTGTAATGCCACATTGTCTGCATGTGTGTGTTTATATATGTGTGTGTATTTTCATTTATACCCTTCTCGGAGTGCTTTGTGCACTTCAAAATACTTCTTGCATGAGGGGTGCCAATTTTAACTATAGACAGGTATTCCCCTGATTCATTCCAGGAACAGTGTGCTTAACAAGCACAAACTAGTACCCAGTACTCCTCATTGACCATCAGCCATCCCCACCTGCCTATCTAAACATATATGCCTTCTATCCTATGAAAATGGTCAGGAATTTGAAGGCATCAAGACCACGAGGTTGCCTCATTGAAAGACAGAAAAGGGCAACATATACTGCTTTGTTGCATATGTTAACTTCTATAAATTAATATACAAATAGCTGCAAATAATCTAAATATTATATAGCTAGGTGTATATGTCCAATCTATCTTTATAAGGAGTTGCACCACCTGTTTTAGTGCTTTTTGAATAGTGTGTATACTATCCCTGAGATTCATTAACAAGCATGTACACCATGTTAATCCTACATAATTACTTCATTTTAGCGTGATGTGAAGCAGTGCTCATTGGATATATATGCTGCTGCGAAAGCATGCACATTTATTAGCACCTTTTCATGGACAGCTGAAGTGTTAGCAGCCACGAAAAGGTACACAGAAGCTCGAGCACATAATGTAAACAAAAGAGTTTGCCTGTAGGTGAACCTAGTAAGCGAGCATGTGTGGACAACTAATGCAAATTAAGGGCAAGGTTACTGACAGAATTAATATAAGGGGAAGTTAAATTGGGAAACTGTGCACATAATACAATGGAATTAGTGCAAAAATAAGAAATGGGAGAGTAAATAGTGAAAATGTGCTTAGATACTTTGGTAAAATGTACTTATTTCCAAAGAGCATTTTTAACATAAATAGTTTGATATTGATGTAATAATAAGTAATCTGTTCACAAGTAACTTATGTACATAAATAAAAATGGACATGCTAGCAAAGGATGTGAGAGGGACACAAAGCAACAGTGTAGCAAAAGGGAATAAATGTGAAATAAAAGTTAATAAAATGCTGAGCTGATATAACAGTTAGCAAGGATATTAGCTACATTAATCAATATTTGCATATACTGCAGTTTTTGCTTATGAGCTGTATAGACAGGAAATGTATTTGTGTAACTGACAGTACTGCTACATTCTCCACTTCATCGTGTATAAACAAGAAAAAGTGAACCCTATTTCTTTTGTGTTATGCTCATCAGAAAGAGGCATATCTTTGCCATTTGTTGTCACTTGCAACCATAGAAAGTGGGTATATTACCTTTAAACATGTATTTGACAAATGTGTTTTATACTAATGCAAATGATAAATAGTAATATAATAACTGTCAAAATATATGTGACAAATGACAATCCATATCTGATGACATTCATTTGTTCAAATGTCATGCATCTACTATATCGTTATACTGAGCATGCTCATAAGGAATTACAGTGAACACTCCCATAACAGCGAGTAAACAACACCTATACACAAGAAAGTCTCATAACACAGGCCCAATCACACTTTCTGATGTTCTTGTATCATGCCATACAGTAAGAAATACTGGGTCTATATTATAACCTTGAAGGTTTAATACTTCGAATGCATAAAGATCGAATTTTATGCATCGAAGTATTAAACCATCGAACAGTTATAAAAAAAAAAAAAAAAAAAACTAAAACAAAAAAAATTAAACTAAAGTGTTTATGCAGGGGGGCAAGCCCCCTGCACCCCCCCACGTGGGGAGCTGCAACCTCCACACACCCCCACAACTCCGACATCGCACAACATTGAAGTAAATGGAAATCTCCCCTTATGGAGATTTCTGTTTAAACGTTTGATGTTGTGCGCTTTTGGTAATCTTGTGTCGACAATATCATGTTCGATATTGTCAGACTTCGAGAGTCTGACATAGACCCAGAAATACTATGCAAGCCCATATATCCTATAAAGCTGTACAGTGTGAAAACAAGAATTAAAGTAATACATAACTGATTGGGTGAAGATGTGCAATACAGAACATTATTATTTTGAAAAGTAGAAATGCCTGTAAGCAATAACATACCCAACATTTGCATCTTGCCAGGCTTGAACACATGCCAGGACAGATACTAGAGAGCTATGTTTCAACCATTCATGCCATGCAGATAGGCATATTTGTTGTGTCATGAAGAGCACTCTTGAAGAGCATGCATCAGTTTATTATTGTAATGGGTATGAATCCCCTAACTTGAAGCATGACAGTTTAAAAATATGGCCCTCTAACTGGGCCATAACTATTTTCTTTGCCTAAACCCCTCCTGTCTGACATGGTTATCTGACAGACAGATGTTACCAGATTCAAACTCCTGCCTATCAAACTACACACTCTACAGAGCTGTGTATTGACTGTGTCTGCCACAGGAGATAACAGTGAAGCTTGTCACAAATAATTGAAAATAATGTGTGAAGCAAGAAAAGAGTTTTGATGTTATTTTGTGCAATATTAATTTGTCAAAATGATGAAAAGGAGTTACCTGTGTTAATGTTAACAACTGTGAGCATTCCAATATCAATGTTGTTTGGCCAATGAAGTTTATCCACATTCTTTTGCACCCACACAATCCCAGAATTGAACCACACTCTATCTTTGCAGATATGCCATACAAGTCAGTGCTTGCTACATGTGCCACAAGAGCAAACACACCATGGCATTCCCAGAACAACTGCTTCACTGCCATGAAATCACAAAATGTGCTTAAAGATGTTTGTCAAATATAAAACTGGATAATAATAACTTGATGCAATGGTGTTTGTGAAATGCCATTGCACATCATTTCCAAGTGTAAGTTTTGGAGTGCACAAGTAACTTTACAGAATGAAATATTCAGGCAATGTCAGAGTTAAATCCACATATGTTGAGTCCAACAGTCCAACACCACATACAGAGGTATTGCAAACCACTAACAATACTTTTCTATTTTCAAAATTTCTGCCTGAAGCACACTGCTGACAGACTCATTTGTGCAGCTGATGGCAAAGTTTTAGCATGTGTGTAATGATATACTGAGGTGTTGAACTTAGAACAGGAATTAGCAGTAGTAAATGGTGGTCTATGCCATCATTTGTGCAAATAAGGAGCACAGACAGACAAATAGGTCTGATTGTGATGAAATCCAGAGCAGATGTGTGTCATGTTAATGTTTTAGGTTCCATGATTTCTGCATTAGTCATGACACTCTTAATACCTAATAGACTACACAGTTTCAGTGAAGGAGCATATTTCCCAACCCTGAGAATTGTGCAGTCTCCCATATCTGTCAACCATCTATGTAGGTGAGTAAACAGATGTCAACCAAAGAGGGATTCAATGACATTCAGTTCCTTCATAAATATGTATGTAGATAGGTATAGTTGTATATCTGTGTATTTATTACATAAGTAAATGAGTATGTGCATATACTGTATGTGTATATATTTTATATTACACAAACACACACACACACACACACACACACACACACACACACACACACACACACACACACACACACACACACACACACATAGTTTCAATGGGATAGAATAACAGTTTAGTACTGCAGTTCTTAAAATATGCATTTTGAAACACAAGTTTCTGAAATCATTTGGGAATTAAGATTTTTTAACATTTTATATTGCAGAATCATTATGTCTGTGATCCAGCAAAGTGCTCCCTGGCAGTCCAAGATTTCAGTGCCTTCTACACTTTTAAACCACTAGCTGAACAGGCAAGGGCTGAAGGTGGAGATGTTTCAATATATATCAACAACAAGTATACCTCTTGGGTGGTCGAATAGGATGACATGCTGGAGTTCCTCCACAAGCAGATCATTATAGACAAAATCTCATACCATATCCTAGCCAGCTCTAGGTCACCCTTCATGTCCCAAGAAGATCACAATGCATACTTGCATCTACTAGAAACACTTACCATCCAATCTAACACCCTACTCATGGGAGATGGGAGACATTAATTACCCCTCTATAGACTGGGAATCCTACACAGCCTCAAATCTACAGGCACAGAGATTCCTGAACTTTGTAAATACAAACACCTTTGACCAAATAGTGAATATGCCCACCAGAGGCTCCAAAATACTGGACCATGTGCTCACAAATATTGGAGAATGCTGCACCCCTCTTAATGTCTCGTCCTCCCTGGTAAGGTCTGACCATAAAGCTGTCTCCTTTGAACTTAAAATCAACTCCATAATTCCATTAAAACTAGTAACAGTTAGGAACTATTCCAATGCAAATTACCTGTTATTAAGTGATCATTAGTCAAAATTCAGTGCCCCTCCAAACTCCAAGAACAGAGAAGCCTATGCTGAATTGCTCTCAGAAACTCTGCACAGCCATGTCTACATAGAGGTTGCAGTACCTACCAAAATTAAGCCCAGGACTATCCCCAGAAACAAACTGCCCTGGTGGTATCCCAAATTAAACAGAGCATACAACAAAGGGAAAATATGGAAATACTCAGGAAGAGTAATTCCCACAAAGAAAAAAAAAAATTCTCATCAAAGTAAATAGGCAACTAAGACAGCTAATTAGGTCAAGCAAAGCCAACTTTGAGGTTAAGATAGCCTCCCAGGTGAAAGATAACCATAAAGCCTTCTACAGCTAAGTTAGAAACCTCAAGGGCAGTACACAGCAATGTGCTGAACTGGTAGTTAATGGTGCCACATTCACAAGCCTGGCAATATAGTGAACCTATTAGTAGACAAATTCAGTTCTAACTATCCCCTTTCACTCCAACTATCCCCCTCCAATAATACCCTCAAACATAACCCCTCCAACTATAAATAGGGAGCAATAAAGCCAGGAATATGGCCTCAATGGCCTCCAACAACACCCCAGGATGCCTCCTGAATGGTCTAAAATACAACTTATCGGGACTGCTTGGAGACATTTTATAACTATACTCATAAAACCGGTTTTGTTCCAAGTGAATTGAGGGCTGAGACTGACATTCCCCCCTTACCATTCAACCTCATAGCTTAAGAAATCTGAACAAAGCTTAAAATAATGTAGGGACAAAGGCCCCAAAATAGGGACAGATTTTAAATACTGCTCTTACAAACTTAGAAATTTAAAAAGAAAACCACAAGTGATGATGGAGCACTATATCACACAAAATGAACTTTAATCCACTGGTTTAGAGCTTTCAGCCCAAGAATTAGGCCTTCATCAGAACAAAGTGTTAAAAAACAGTCTCATTTTTAAAATCTAGTTCCCCATCTCTGTCTCAATTAAAGCCACAGTTTAAAGTGTGCTTGTAAAGAGCATATATGCTCCACTTGTTCTTCATTCTATATTGGGAAAACCAACAGGCAACTTAAAAACAGAATGTATGAACACAATTATGCCATCAAAAAGAAAAATTTCGATAATGCTCTTTACAAGCACACTTTAAACTGTGTGAGTAGCAGTAACAGTGTTAAGTTTCTTTTTACGGTTATAGATCATGTTCCATTGGGCTTTAATGGAGACAGAAATGAGGAACTAGATTTTAGAGAGTTTAAATGGCAGGTTTTATTAGATGCATGCAGGGCACCAGGGTGTAACAATGGTGTCAACTATAAAGCTGTGTTGAAAAGAAAAGCTTATTATAACAAATGTAAATAGTTTATATGTTTGTTAGAAATGTATGCTTTATTTAAAATGCATTTTTATTTAAACACATTTTAAACAGTTTTTACATTAAGTTTAAGTAAAATGAGATTTGATTGGTGTGATGTGTATTGATGATGGTGTAAAAATTAGACAGTTTTTTAACACTTTGTTCTGATGAAGGCCTAATTCTTGGGCTGAAAGCACTAAACCAGTGGATTAAAGTTCATTTTGTGTGATACAGTGCCCCATCATTACTTGTTCATAGGTTCATAGGTTCATATGTTGATACTAGGCTATATGCCCTAGGGCATTTATCAGCCTAGCCAGAGTGTGTTTGGCTTTCGCCACCCTTAAAGTGAGTTTAACTGTGCCCTTTTTTAGGTTAGTTTACTGTGCCTCTGTCTAGTAGTGACACAGAAGTGATTCCTGGGATAAACCTACGATCTCCCATCCACTCGTCAAGATTCCTCTTGAAGAGAGTCAGTGAGGGGCTCTGCCTGTTATGGACTGGGATTCTATTCCAGAGTGCTGGGAGCCTTTGGGTTATAAATCTGTCTCTCCAGCATGTTCTATTAATTTCTGTGTTGAGGTTCAAGTCCCTTGAGCGTGTAGCTCTAGTGGATTTGGATTTTTTGAGGTGGAGCATGTCCATTAATTCTGGGTTGGACATGGCTTTATATGTCAGGCACAGATTGCCTCTAAGTAGGTGGTATGCAACTGAGTAGAGCTGGAGTTTCTTTAACTGAGCAGCATAGGTCATTTGTTCGAATCCCTTGATCCTCTTGGTGAGGTACTTTTGGGGTCTTTCCAGTTACTGCAGGTGTCTGGTACGGTACATCCCAAATGGGACATTGTATTCAATTATGGGCCAGATGAGTGATGAGTAAAGGGGCACAATGACCTCCCTTGATCTAGATGTGAATCCTTTCATGATAAGGTGGGCTATATAGAAGGTCTTTCTAACCTCTTTGGCAATGTGGTTGTCAAAGGAGAGATTACTATCAACTTAGGTTCCCAGGTCCCTAATTACTTTCTCCGTACGTAATGGATTACCGCCTATGTGGTAATTTATGGGCACTTTGTTTTTCCCAGTGGGGATGACTATACACTTCTTGGCGTTTAGCTTTAGGCCATGGCTTTGGCACCAGTTATCCATCTCTGTGAGACCCTTTTGGAGGATGCTTGTGTCAGCTGGAGTGTCGATTATGGCATCCAGTTTGCAGTCATCTGCGGACTTGGTCAGCCATGGTCCTCTCATGTTGGCCTGTACCTCAGAAAAATATATACCGAACAAGAGCGGTCCCAGGACTGAGCCCTGTGGGACACCACTTGTAACTGGTTTAGAGTCTGACATGGCTCCTGCAATTCTGACCATGTGGGTTCTGTCCTTGAGCCAGTTTGCAACCCATCTTATGACATAGGGGTTGATATTTAAGCTGGAGAGCTTATTTATGATGCCCGAGTGGGGTATGGTGTCGAAGCCTTTTGCGAGGTCCAGGTAGGCTGTGTGTTTTTTTTTTTATTTTGTCAAAGTTTGTCAAAGACAAGTCTGCAGTTTTCTTTAAACTTAGAAATTTGTTAGAATAACATGATTTGTATTAGCATGCATTTTTCTTCGAGCTTTTGAAGTCTGAAATTCAAAGCATGTCATTATTTAGTGACTTCAATCCTCGGTGATTTGCCAGAAAAGCACAAATTTTATGAGGAGCAAACAAAAAATATGAGGCAAAAATCTGGACATTCTGTAAAAATCTAGACAGCTGAGAGTTATGCATCCCACCTTCATAAAGGAGAACTTCAACAGATTCTATAATCTACAGATGTATTAGTCAGGCTAGTCTAATTTGGAAAACCATGGAAAGAATTATCATGGAAATTATCAAATTTGCTGTTTTCACTGTTGCAAAGCTTTTTTCTTTTTCTATTTTCACTGTTTGCAGGGTAATTGTTGCTACTTTTCACTGTTTGCAAAGCATGTCTTCTGTTTGTTCTGTCTCACCAAGCAGTTTTAAATAACTGATTTGTTTGCTGTTTAAAGCATTATTTAGTGTCTCCTTGCTGTTTTTCTGCTGTTTCAAACATTTTTAGTGTCTCACTTCTGTTTTTCAGCTGTTTAAAATATTTTTAGTGTTTCCTGCCTAAATTAGTGTAGCTAGCATCTGTAGCATAGTCCAGATACAGGTGTGCTGCATCTGGGTCTGTTTGTAGTCGCTTTTATATTCTGAGCACATTTTCCAAGTCATCTTTGATTGGGAGGTACCCTTCTGCACCCTTGTGAGAGATGTGTGCTGATTGGAACCTGTCTGGTGAAGGGTTTTGGAGTAACCCCCTCAATGGTTCTTTTGAGTTTTTTAAAAGTTTCTTTAAATTTTTATCTTCTGGTATTTAAGCCCTGTGCTTGAGCCAGTTTCTACTTGTTTGAACTGAGCTAACTGAGGTGGGCTACCAGCCACAACTCTGAGATGCTAGATGAATAGAGGCTTCTGAGCTTCCCAAAAAACATAACATACATACATACATACAAATGTTTCAAGCACGGGCATTAAAGCCCTTCTAGCTTGCCAATAAGCCAAAACACTTGTTCTCATAATAAATGTCCAGGCTGTTCTTAAAAATATCTAAACTAGTACTTGATTTAATGTAATTTGGTAGTCTGTTCCAAGCATCAGCTACTCTGTCAGAGAACCAATTAGTACACTTCTCATTCCTATAGAATCTTCTACATAGGTTATCTGACGATTCTCTAGTAATTTTTGATAACCCCAAACATTCCCAGAGGTAGTTGTCCCTAAATGCCCTATAAACCTGAATAAGATATTCTCTTAAATATCTACAAGAGACACTGTACAAGTTCAATAAAGTTGCTTGTTCTTTTTTTTTTTTTTGCTTGATTATACTATTTACTGCACTTTTTAGTGTATTCTGCTTATTTAATACTGTATTTAGATAATGCAAACTAAACTGCACTGTTTGTACTGCATTTGTCCGCCTTACTGTGCATGTTAAATTGTATTTTTTTGCTATTTTCACTGTTTGCAAAGCATATCTTCTGTTTTCCCACCAAATCAGTGTTTTAAATAACTGATTTGTTTGCTGTTTGAAGCATTATTTAGTGTGTCCTTGCTGTTTTTCCTGATGTTTAAAACCTTTTTTAATGTCTTGCTGCTGTTTTTTTTTTTAGTGTTTTCCACCTAAATTAGTGTAGATAGTAGCTGTAGCATAGTCCAGATACAGGTTTGCTGCATCTGGGACAGTTTGTAGTGACTGTTGTATTTTGAGCACATTTTCCAAGCCATCTTTGATTGGAAGGGGCCCTTCTGCACCCTTGTGAGAGAAGTGTGCTGATTGGAACTTGTCTGGTGAAGCGTGATTGGTCTAGTGCTTGGAGTAAGCACCCTCATTGGTTCTTTTGAGTTTTTTAAAAGTTTCTTTAAGTTTTTAGCATCTGGTATTTAAGCCCCTTGTTGTGCATCACTTAGCACCGTGCACTGCCGTGCAATTGTGCACCACAGCCAGATAGATCATTTTGACAGTTTTTTCCCTTAGATACAACTGTAGCACATTAGTGTAGTCCTCATCTTTAGTACATCTCCGGTCTAAGAAGTATTGCTAGTGAGCTGTAACCTATTAAACCACCAGCCAAAAGCCCTGTCAGAAATACCCATCTACAAAGCACCTCCTAAATCAGTCCTGAAAGCACCCCCTTTGTGATAACAGTTCTTCAAGTCTAGCATTATGGACAGTTGGACTACCCTTGTTTCTCCTGCCAGCCTTGTTGACTTGCGTCTCCTGAGGAAGTATAGCAACTGCCTCATGTACACTGACAACCCTCTACTAATAACTCACTCTAGTACAGAGTGTGAGAGATGTATCTACACCTACATCAAGAATCTTGAATCCCTGCTGTCCTGCACTCAAAGCAGTAACACTGAAGAGGTTATTAATTCACCCTCCATTACTCATGCACATCGTACTACTACTCATATACATAGTACGCACCCAACACATAAATCAACATACACGGAGGTTTTCTCAAAAAAATTACTGAAACTCCAAAGACCTCTAAAACAAATGACTGCTACAACTAACACAGTTCCCACAGCACCCAAGACACACAGCAACATCAGTGTCTCACCTATCAAGCCCTTAAGATGAAACACTCAAAAAACAAATTTTCTTGTCATTGGAGACTCCATAACGAGACACACAGATGTCCCACTCACCAGGTTAGATAAGGAGAAAGTCATGGTCAGCTGACTGTCCAGTGCCAGGAGTCATCATATCATGCATGCACTCAGATCTCTTGGCAACAAGTACCATTATGACTCTGTCATAGCTTATGTTGGAGTGAATGACCTGAACTGTACCTCACTCGACTATATGAAGAGAGACATGATTGAGTTCTCCAAGTATGTGTCCCAGGGGATCTACTTCACATGATTGAAAACTCAAAATACTGAATTTCATTTGACTGAGACCACAATACCTAAATTTCAAAATACTGAAAACTCATTTGACTGAGTCTCATACTGAAAGTTTACAATGCTGAATTTCAAAATACTGAATTTTTAAGCCATAGACATGCACACGTACAACACCAATGTCTAACCCTTTCCAAAACTTAAAAAACTACTTACTTACCCTCTTAATAGAAACTGGATGATATAAAGCCAAACTAGGTGGAGGGGGGCTACACCCCCCCGATGTGGGGGACTGCACTCTCCGCACTCCCCCTAACTATACATATTAACTCCAGGGTTGCCTTACAGTGGGGAAAAGGGATATACCTTTTACTTATCTTACAATAATGTACACACTGCCACTACTTCTGAGAGCACATGAAACGTCTGCCATATTACTTTAGATACTTCCCATAAAAATGTAGAGACATACCCACATTTAGATACAATACAACACTACTTTCTATGCTACTATTGGTATTCTGACAGTTAGCACATTAAGTTACAGTAATGTGTTTTATCACAAGCAAGTCACAGGTGAAAGGAAACACACCAAGTCTATGGCTTAAAATTCAGTATTTTGAAATTCAGCATTGTAAGCTTTCAGTATAATGAGACTCAGTCAAATGAGTTTTCAGTACTTTAAAAATTAGGTATTGTGGTCTCAGTCAAATGAAATTCAGTATTTTGGGTTTTCAGTTATGTGAAGTAGACCTGTTGACCAAACTGCAGAAGTGTGCGAACCAAAAACCCCACAATAAAACTACTGGTATGCTAGCGCTGTAAACAATGCTGGTATTCCACAAGGTAATGCAAACAAGTTTAATGTGAGACAAAAGAAAGCTGGTAAGCGCTTTCGTCCTTAACAAAAGAACTTCATCAGACAAATTAAAATCAAACACAGAACACATTTTAAAGACTCCCTTTGTGCATCACATGATAGTAGCCTCTCCCCCTAAGTAACAAAAATTTAAAAGGGCAATACAAACTAATGATGTCATTGAAAAAATGTTAATAAATACATGTTAATAGATATAAAATATGATAATCATCCACTTCACAATTTTTTATAAAGAGCAATGAATAAATATGTTAATAAATATATACATAAATAAATAAATAAATAAATAAATAAATAATCATCTGTTTAAAGCTCTCAATTTTAAAAGATAATTTAAATTTCTACCTTTTCTAAAAATAACAGTAGTTTGTTCATCAATATGTGTTTTGATAGTTCGGTCATGTTTTAGAATTGACCAAATTTTTTCGAGAAAGGACATACTAGGAATCATTTTTCAAATGAACGTGTGTTGAAGTGTGGTATGCGGCGATACTGTCCCTTTATAAAGGAAGGAATAATATTTATGATTAATAACACTAAGATTTATATCAAAAATAAGTATAATTGTAACTGAACGTATTATTTATTGTGCACTCTGTAACCTATGTGATTCTTTTTACATTGGAAAAACTGATAGAAAACTTAAAAGAAGAATATATGAACATTTGTATGAAATAAGAACAGACAAAGAGACAAATGCTTTGTATAAACATACCTCAGAGAACAGTGACCACACTTTTAATTTCTTTGCTTTTGATGGTATTACGATGGATATGAGGGGAGGTGCATGGTCTGCTTTACTTGAAAAGAGAGAATTATACTGGCAGTTGCTATTAAATGCGAACAACTGGCCAGGTTTAAATGAATCCCTGTCCATCAGTTTAAAATTGAGAGGTTTAAACAGATGATTATTTATTTATTTATTTATTTATTTATTAACATATTTATTCATTACTCTTTTTCAAAAATTGTGAAGTGGATGATTATCTTATTTTATAATCTGTTAACATGTATTTATTAACATTTTGTCAATGACATCATTAGTTTGTATTGCCCTTTAAATTTTTGTTACTTAGGGGGAGTGGCTACTATCATGTGATGCACAAAGGGAGTCTTTAAAAAGTGTTCTGCGTTTGATTTTAATTTGTCTGATGAAGTTCTTTTGTTAAGGACAAAAGCCCTTACCAGCTTTCTTTTGTCTCACAATAAACTTGTTTGCTTTACCTTGTGGACTACCAGCATTTTTTACAGCATCAACATACCGGTGGTTTTATTGGGGAGTTTTTGGTTCGCACACCTCTGCAGTTTGATCAGTAGTTTCTTTCTGTTGTTTGGTGCTTGAAGTAGACCTGTCTCAGGCAGGTATATCCCTAGCTTGAACAGCATATTACCCTCACCTAGAATGATGCCACAGTATAAACAAAAAATGATCGATTTCAATAATTGGGTTAGTTTTTGGTGTCACTCAAAGGGGATCCTACTTCTGTCAGCCTGGGATGACATGGTCAGCAAACCTCTCTGTTTTGCCAGCAACAGTCTTCACCTGTCACCACTAGTGTCAGCTGCTGGCAAAGGTTCTTGCCTCCTTCATAGTGCATTTTTTAGGCAAGGTCTCAAAAGCAAAATTGCCAATGTGAAAGTTGCTGACCATAATAAAATAAGGGTTATGCTGCTAAACACTAGGAGCTTAAACCAAAAACTGCACAACCTGGAAGCACTTCTATCAATGGAGAATGTAGATGTCTGTGCAGTCACAGAAACTTGGTTCAAAGCCACAGAGAGTACCCTGGCCTTGAAAGGCTACAATGCCTTCCACACCTTCAGACCGCAAAATGAACACATTAGAACCAAAGGAGGTGATGTTTCTATCTATATTAGAGATAAATTTGTCTCCTGACTAGTTAGACTGGACAACTCCAAGGAGTTACTCGATGTTCAGCTTACTGTGGGTAAGACCCCCATTGAAGTCATAACTAGTTATAGATCCCCTTCCATTGATCATAATGTGCACAAAGCCTATTTGACCAAACTGGAGTCAATCAAATATTGCCCAACACTCTGGTCATAGGAGATTTCAATTATCCCACCATCAATGGAGAAACCTACTCTAGTCCTAACTCACTAACAGAAGTGTTCCTTGACTTTGCTAACTCAAATGCCCTGGAACAAATTGTCCAGATTCTAACAGGAGAAACAAACATACTAGATCTGGTCCTCACTAACATGACAAACAGATGCACCACTGCAACTGTTGGACCCTCATTTATTAAATCTGACCACAAATCAGTCACCTATGAACTAGCACTAACACCAGAACTCACAAAGGGTTTAGTCAGTATAAATGCATTCCAAGCCCCACCCCCAGCTGGAAGTGGTAACTACACCAAAGCTTACACTAAAGCCCTGTACAATCATTTGTATAAGTGTATAGACTCAGCTGTTCCAGAGAGAGAATCAAAGCCAGAGCCCCAAGTAAAAAAAAAAAAAGCCACCCTGGTGGACATCCAGCATCAATAAACTTTACAACAACCACAAAAAGTTGCTGTCTACGAAAACTAAGGCAAGGCCGTAACAATAGAAAATCACCCTCCTCAGCCTCAACAGGCAAATAAGACAAATGTCTAATCCTCTAAGGGTAACTTTGAGAAAAACGTAGCAATCACATCCAAGGATAATAATAAGTTATTTTACAACAACATACATGGCTTAAAAGGTAGGACCTAAGCATGTGCTGAACTAGTGACTAATGGTATCACACACACTGATCCCGCAGAGATAGCAAACCTGCTAGCAGACAGATTTGGTGAAAATTTAATTCCCTTATTCCCTCCAAACTTATCACAAACATTGCCCCCAACTTTCCTCCACCCTACATATCAGAAGAGCAGGTCATTAAAGCTTTGTCTAAGGTGAAAAAAAACACAGCCTCTATGGGACTAGATGGCATCCCAACTGTCTTGTAAACAGACTAAAACACCATTAAGTACTCTATTCAATCACATCTCACCACAGGCTTGTTTCTGTGGAATGGAGAATAGCAACAGTTGTTCCCCTCCACAAAGGTGGCTTAGCAACAGACCCAGGGAATTATAGACCCATAAGTCTGACAAGCCTAACCTGTAAAGCACTGTCATCATAGACCTCATAAATAAAGACATAGGCAACCTCCAAATCCTGGATTCAACCCAATTCGGCTTTGTCAAGGGCAGATCCTGCCTATTAAATCTGTTGGATTTCTTATAAAATGTGATCAGGGCCATTGATGATGGCAAATCTGTGCACACAGCATACCTTGACTTGGCAAAGGCCTTTGACACAAACCCACACTCAGGCATTACCGATAAACTTAGCAAACTGAACGTAAGGCCCTTTGTTATAAGATGGGTTGTCAACTGGCACACAAACCAGTCACACACTATCAAAGTGGGTGACTCCACATCAACGAGCAGACCTGTCACCAGCAGGATGCCACAGGGGTCAGTGCTGGCCCCCCTACTGTTTGGTATATACATCTCAGAAATTCAGGCTAAAACTAAAGGGCTGTGGCTGACTAAGTTTGCAGATGACTGCAAACTGGGGGCAATTATTGAATACCCAAATGATGTCCGTATACTTCAGGAGGGTCTTATGCAGATCAGCGACTGGTGTTTTAGTCATGGTCTCAAACTGAATGCAAAGAAATGCATCATCATTCCATTCAGTAAAAACAATATCCCTTCACAATGTCAAATTAACAATACCCTATGTACCTACGAAGTGACAAGAGATCTGGGATCACAAGTAGACTGCGACCTTAATTTTGACCACCACGTGTCTACTGTAGTAAGGAAGGCTTTCTACATAGCACACATGATTAGCAAAGGTATCACCTCTAGAGCAAAGGAGGTAATAACCCCTCTATAGTCATCACTAATCAGGCCCATAACTGAGTATAATATCCCTTTCTGCATGTACACAAAGCACCTGCAGCAATTGGAGAGACCTTAGAGGCTCCTAACTAAGAAGAGCAAGGGACTTCAGCACGTGGCTTACACAGACCAGATAAAGTCCCTGTCACTATATTCAGTATTGTATAGACTTCTTATGGGAGACTTATGCCTGGCTTACACAATAATTTCCAACCAAAACCTAATGAATTTGTCATACATCTGTAAATCAAACAGGACTAGAGATACCCATTCCAATGACCAAAATATGGCCTGAAACTTGAATTGGACATGCTGGGGAGACAGATTTGCCTCACAGTGACTGCCACATCTTTGGAATAGGCTGCCAGTTCATTTAAAGCAAAGCGCCTCTATGACATTGTTCAAAAAGAACCTGGAAAAGTGGATGGGGCACTGCAAATTCTTACCTGGGATAGCACCCACTACTCTCCTGGACATGGGCAGCCATTAATAAATACAATCCTGGGTAGTGACTAGAGTAGCTATGATATTACAACACTGGGATGAAATGGTTAGGCTTGAAATAATCTTAGGGTCAATAGACTAATAACCACCCACGATCCAGACACTGGATCTGTCCCAATTTGGCTTTGACAAAGGAAGATCATGCTTACTGAATCTGATGGACTTCTTTAAAAATGTTACTATGGCAATGAATGAGGGGAAAATGGTGCATACTTCCTATCCAGATTTGTCTAAAGCATTTGAAACAATATTCCATGTGGGCATTGTTAACAAATTTGCAGAACTAGGTATAAACCCCTTTATAATATGCTGGATAGCTATCTGGTTCACTGGTAGGAGTCAGGAAATTAGAATTGGTGTAGCTACCTCCACAAAGAGGCTGGTCACCAGTTGAGGCCCCAGACCTCTGTGCTGGGTCCACTCCTCTTTGGATTACTTCTCAGATGTCAAAGTCAATGTCAAAGGCCTCTATGTAACCAAGGTCACAGATGATTGCAAACTGGAAGAAGTCATTGAATTCCTCCAAGATGAGAACTCCCTTCAGGAAGTTCTAATACATAAAAATGATTTTGCTAAAACTATGGCTTAAAATTCAGTCCCAAAAAATGCATTCTAGTACCTTTTGGCAAGTCTGCCACACTGGGTAACAATGTCATCAATAAAACACCCTTAAAAGTTGATTCACTAGTCAGGGATCTGGTAACTTGTGTAGATAGTAACTTTGCCTTTGACCAACATGTGTCCAAGGTAGTAAGAAAATCCTTCTATGTTGCTCAGCTTATAAGCAAGGGTATGGCATCTAGGTCTATAGAGGTCATCATAGCACTGTAGTTGGCCCTCATTAGACCCATCATAGAGTATAATGCCCCCCTTCAGTATGTACCTGACCAGACACATGCAGTAACTGGACCATCCACACAAGTTTCTTACAATAAGAATACAGGGAGTAAACACAATGTTCTGCACTGATTGCCTCAGATTCCTGTCTCGTTATCTTTGCTTGGCATACAAGGCATCTCTGGACCCTATTTTGATGAACCTTTTGCATATTGGCAAAGCAAACAGCATCAGAACTACTAGATTAAAAGACATGCATTTTGTCTGTGACATAAATAGGACATGTCGAAGAAACAGATATGTTTTTCAGAGAATTTCCATTCTCTGGAACAGGCTCTCCAGCCATGTGAAGCAGAGTTCCTTCCTATCCCTATTTAACTGCAACTTGGAACAATGGACAGGTGATCAGAAATTCACCCTTGGTCTGGCTGCTGTGTCTCTGATGGGCAGACACATTGAGTAAATCACCCCCCCCATATAAATCAAATGTGCAGGTTACATTTGTGCTGTGTTGCTGGGCTTATAAAGACCCTAATGGTTCTTATTCCATTATACACCTATGAACCTGTGAACCTACAATCCAGGTTTTGATGTTTTCTATACATTACTAATCTGTTTTCAAGCGGTTGTTCTACTGAGCCATTATAGCTTTTGTTGCAGGCAATGTAGCCTTGAGTAAGTGCATACAATTGTATTGCCATGAAATAAAAAACAATGTATGTGACTGGGTCAGTCCCATTGGGCTTATGATAAATTTTCATTGGAAAGCCTAAGATGATATTTTATTGCCTAAGAGTAATTTGGCGTAGGGGCTGAAAATATTCCTACAGTGTCAAGATGAAGGACTTCAAGGTCGATTTCTAAGAGAGAATATTGTTTGCTCACATTCACTAATGCTGGAACAAGTACTATCTGAATCCATTCATTAAATGCTTTGTATAACAACTCTGTATCGATTATGTCTTGTATTTACAGGTGGGTATTAACGTTTTTTTTTCTTGTAAGGCAATTGTATGCTGCAGGTGTAGCTAGAGCTGTTTCAGTGGAAGAATTGTGATGGTTTTGTGAACTTGTGGGTTCGGTGCTTATCTCTGCTGTCTGCTTTTGCTGTTTCTAAGAATTACACTTACGCAGATAGGGGTCAGGGAACATGTTTAAACTATTAGGATATTTCCACTATCTCCACAGCTGTATGAACTTAGTCAGACTATTTAATCAAGGTTTGTATAGGCAGTGGAGAGTGGCTTGTCTCCCTGCAAAAATTATTTCCATTTAATTTTTTTTTCAATATTAGTAGACAAGATATGTTTCCTTACCATGTTGCTATGAATCCTCTTCTTCAGATGATGGGAGGGTGTAGTATGGGAGAGAGGCCAGAAGGATGCACTAAACCTTGTGTCTTTGAACTTGTGGAGTTATTGTCTGTTAGACTGGATAATGCAGAACTAATGGATTTAATGAAAGTGGTAGTTACTCAGAGTAGTTGATTTTACAATTTATAGCTGTGTATTAAGGAAAGTACTGCTGAAGAGATCCTTAATGAAGATGAAGAAATAGGAGTGACTCGACTTAATTTATCCGGTGATGTGATTATCCGTAAGGAAAAAAGATGCAGTGGATGACAGTTAGGAAGTTGTTGAGATTCATCCATATTAGAGGCTGGCATGGAAAATGAGATCTGAATGAATCATGTGGAGGGGCAAAGGTTAGTTTCTGTAACTATTGCTCACAGTGATGTGTAAAACACTGTGAAAGTACAACAAAGAAACCTTTCACAGTTTATTTATATGGAGAAAGATATTTTGGGGCTCATGTTACCATAGGCAGCCTTACGCATAGGTCAACTAGGCAGCCGCCTAGGGCATCATTGTAGCAGGGGCATTTTCCCAGTATTTATTTGGTGTAGGTAGACCAGGATGGGGGCACTGGGTGGTGTAGGGGGTGACGTGGAGCCCTTTTGCTGAGGGCACTAGTTGACCTAAGGCCGATCCTGCATGTTACACGACCATGGGAAGTTTGGCCCTTGATATCTGGCATTTATAGAACTTGGTAAGAAAACTAAAAATAACTTTAAAAACAAAATGAAGTGGTTTCTGTATATGACCCAAAGGGCTCTGAAGTATAAGCTTGAGTTGTTGAATGCATCATTGGCAAATACGTTGACGATCTTTCTACTGTATATAAATAACTTAATCTTCAAGATATTATGACTGAGTTACAAACATTTTGTAAAGTTTTTAATCTGCTGAAAAAAGTGAGTGTGCTTTTGAATTTTCACATAGGGATTGTGAGGAATATATATTGCAGAAAAAGGAAAATCATGCATTCTGTTATGTCACTCCCATTATGTCACATTAAAGAACACAGATGAATGTTGCAATTCAATGGACAGCCAAAGCAATGCATTATTGTGGACATTAAGAACACTCTATTACTTTTTGCCTGAGAAACTTGAAATGCATTAAATACAAAAAACTAGGAAATGAAACTAGCGACTGTGATATGGAAAGTATCAACTGCAAATTGTCTGAACATTTTTAGCCTGGTTGTCTGTGAAGACAGCTACAGAAAAATAGCACCATGTAGGTGAATTTGTAAAATCAAAACGTATGGAAAAAAGTATTTGAAGATACAATCCAGAATAGAGACAGTAAGGCATTTGATGTTTTACAGGATGAATTGACTGAAATAAAATATTCAAATATATAATCTCATATGGATAAAGTAAATTGCTTTAGGGAAAGAGTAAAAGCAGAAAGAAGAAAATTAGAATAATAAAAAAATAATCCAGTGGTAGTTATACATTTTTGAAATCATTTTCTTTAAGGTTCATGAAGAACAAGATTAGGCAGCATACTCTTCTGTGCTGATTAGGCAAGTAGAATGCTGACATTTCCTTTAAGTTATTTTCTCTTATTATGTTACTGAAAACTATGATGTCTTAAGCATTATATGGATGGACATAATGTGACCAGATGGAGGTGAAGAATGTGCAGGAGTTGCTATGCTTTTTCATCCTGCATTTTTTACATTGGTTATATGTTGCAAAAAATTTATGTTAACAAGTAAGGCATTGTGTTGTCACATATGGGTCAATAAAGTGCATACATATTTTTGGGGGTATATTTTCCTACCATAGCATGGCACAGTGGTATAGAGGTTTGTACTGCTGGCACAGGTTGCTTGGGATCTTCAGCTTGGTTCTTTGCTGAGGTGCCTTCTATCAGGATATGCAAGTTCTCCTTGTATAAACGTAGTTGCCAATAGGTATACTTGCACATGTGTGTATGTGTGTGTGTGTGTGTGTGTGTGTGTGTGTGTGTGTGTGTGTGTGTGTGTGTGTGTGTGTGTTTGCATGTGCTCACAGACACGGATGTATGTATTTGTTTCCAGCAATGGGTTGAGGGAATGTTCAGAGTTAGTTCCCAGCCTTGTGCTCACTGAGTGATGGTGTAGGTTATGGCACCCTATGAGATGGAAACAGATGAAATGGGTTATCAGAAAATGAATGAATATATGAATGATATATAGCTACTGATTTAATTTTAATGAATGAATCTTTATAGTTTCAATTATTTTATTTGAGCTGGGAACTTTAATTGTTCATTGTATTTATTTCTTGGATCCATGGTAGGAAATGGGATAAATACACAAGCTAGAGATTTACAGGTCTGGCAGGATATTCTAAGGTAAGCAGATTTACAACAATTGTTTAAATGTTGACTATAAATATATATATATATATATATATATATATATATATATATATATATATATATATATATATATCAGAGTGTTAAACACCTTCTCCATGTCCTCCCCATGGTCAAGTGACATTTAAAGACATGCAGGTAGGTGCGTGTGTGAATGGGTGTGCCTTCTTTGAAGGTTGGGCATCGGGCTGGCAACTCGGCACTGTAAAAATCTACTGTCAATCATTAGCAGACCGGAGTTCCGCTGTGGCGACCCCTAACCAGAAAAAGCCGAAAGACCTTTTTATCAGAGTGTTAAATACAGAACCATAGTACAAATAAATTTTGGAAGTAGAAAGATTGGACTACACTGTAGGTGTGTAATACAAACGTGCTTCCAATATGAGTGGACAAAAGCGAATGCACCGAAGATCAGAATCCCTGCAGTGCATTTCTTTAAAAAAAGACTGCCTAAAAACATTTTTTTTTTTTTTTTTTTGCAGGGGGGACAAGCCTCCTGCACTTCCCGAACTTATATTTACCAATTTCATGGTTCCACTTACTCAAAGAAGGGGAAAATCTCACAAAAAGTGCAAAACTGCTGGGACGATTTACTGACAGTGATTTCCTTGGGAAGAACTCTGAACCTCAAACAACTGAAGCTCAAGTGTTCAATTTTGTCTAGAAGTAGAGTAACACAAACATGTTCATCAGACCATTGGGTATTATGGTATTTAGCAGAACAGGGTATAGTGCAAGTATAAGCAGAGACATATGTATTTTTAGAATTATGATAGAACATTTAATGACAAGAGGCTGAAAAATAATATGGACACCAGTATGAAAGCACTTTTAATAAACTGTTGATACTTTAATCTTCAAATGATAACAAACACCTAATCAGAGCAAAACGTTTCAATAGAATTATTATGACTTTATACAATAGTCCTGTATTTCTGACCTATCAGTCAGATACTGACATCAGTTATTTATCTAACTTGTTAAAAAAAAGTTAAATGTTAAAGCAATGCCAGAGCAATAGAAAAAGTGACAAAGCAAGTGCAATGGATGAAATGTGTACTATAAAAAAAAATATTCATGACATCCTGGACAAACAACTGAAATAAAATCGTATTAAAAAGCAAATTAAAAGAATGTCATTGTTTTTCTAGCCCAATGGTTTAGCTTTCATGATACATGCAATGTTGATATGTTCATGTAGGTTGGGGGGGGATTAGCTTGGAGACACAGTTACCTTTCCAATTCTCCAATTTCCAGATTATTATTAAAATCACCACCCTGAGATCCAAATCTAAATGATCCACAACAAAAACAATTAAACTTCCTAAAACCAGGAAGACACATGGTTGAATGGTTAAACACTGCATTAATAGTATTGTAGTTCTAATGGCAAACAGATGTTCCTTAATTTTGTGTGCAAGATTCCTAGTGTTTCTCTAACATAGAAACAATCACATAGGTTGCATTTTGACACATAAATCACACCAAGGGTTTTACATCTATAATGTGACTTAGCACAATGTATCTTGTCCATGAGTTTCAGGTCTAATAGAGGCCATTCACTAACATAGTGGCAAAATGAACAACTACCACATTCATACTTATTCTGAGATATAAGCATGTTAGGTAGTTAAAAGTCTTTCTCAAGAATCATTTTGCATGATTGCCACTTTTAGGTACAAAGTGTGGTATTGTTACAAATCCATGGCAAGACCATTGTTGCTAATTTTTTTTTTCAATTGTTTGGAATAATGGCCTTAAAATCAATAGCATCTGCTGACACAGGCAAAGTAAAAGAAGTAGAATAACTTGATGCCATCTTTACAACATTGTTAAAATTGCCAAAAATGCCCCATTGCATAAAATCTACTGAAATGTATCATACCCATTTTAATCACTTCATTAGCTAATAAATCAAAGAAGTCCATATCACAAACTTGATGAATAGATAACTTTTCAAAAAAAAAAAATCATAAAAATATTTCTGTATTTGTAGTGAGCCTAGACGTTATTATCAGCTCTTCTTTAATTCTGTTTCTTTTTACAAAAAATGTGTGACAAAAGTCAGAAGACAAGTAACTGTTAATAAAGATTTACTTACTGTAGACTCTAGACTCAAAGCTATTTTCATAGTTTCTCTTAACGTCTTGTAGCAGTGTCAAGCCCAAAAGCTGTCAAGGAACACTGATTCATTAAAGTTGGTGTTATATACGTCATTGCCCATTCAAGTATCATGTTTGGGAATTAAAGGAGGAAATAGTAGGTGATAGTCTACTATTGATGTAGCTTATTCCAAATCCTGACAACCACAACTGGTAAGTATTTATTCTACATGTTCTTGTAACAACATGGTACTTACTGACGTTTATGTTATTATGTCTGTGTGATCTTAAGTTAGTAGATAAGGAAATATTGAAAATAGATTGTAGGAACTCATTATAAATGTTATATGCAACTATTGTTTTACCCATCATGTAACAGTAATATATAGAAAATAATTAAAATTCCTTAAACTTATCATTATAGCTTAGATTTCTCACAGACAGAATTTTTAGATTTTTGTATATCCATGCTGTACTGACTCCAAATTCTTTAAGTTTGCTGTAGACTACTTGCAAAAACTGTTATATTCCAAAATTGGGGGCATATATGACTTAACTAAAAGTGATATATTATTTTAGTCTCAGAGAGATACTGATGTTTGGGATTAATCTGATGACTTTAAGAGCTTTGTTAAGAACAGAGTTAACATGACTTAAAGGATAAGCTTGTATTAATTAGAATATCCAGGTCTTTCGAAACATATGTTTAAAATAGGGTTTCCTCATCAAGAAATACATCGTGTTTGGCACTAGGTAGACGAAAATATATCCCACCAAAATTATAGGTTACTTTGTTTTCCATTATAATAAGAATAAGAAGTCTCTTCCATTAAGTGTTGTCGAATGCCTTCTAACATTGATTATCCACCATCTTTCTTGACCGATAAATTAATGAAGCAAGGGACCCTTTTAATACAATTATATAAACCAATTAAATCTATATTATTGAAATCATATTGTTTAGTAACATGAAGTAGTAATCTTTTAACAAAGGAAATTTTTAGTGTCAAGTAGTTATGGTCTGAGTTACCCAAAGGGAGCCTAACATATACCTCAGAAATGTTGTGTTCACAGTTAGTAAAAACTAAATTAAGAATATTATTGTCCCATTTAAGTATGAGAATTAATTGAATCAAGATATGAAGCATGACAAAGTCAAGGAAATCTTGTTTGTATTTTAAATTTGAAAAAACATGTCTAAGTACTCCTTAGATAATTAAAATCCCCAGTAAGATTCTAGTCCTTTTACAAAGAGATCCAGGAAGTAAGATAAATCTTGTTGTTTTATATTACACATGGAGGACTGCCTGTATGAAGAGATAGGTCTGAATCTTTCTGAGGCTTGCTGACCCTGGATATCAATCAGTTTTGACATTAAATTTTAAACAAAATCTAAAAAAGGTAACCCTTGATATGATACTTTGCATCTAAGCTTTAAATTACTAGTATTAGTGTTCAACTTGTTCATGAAACTCAAGAATTCATTAATTGTTCCATCATACAGGAAAAGAATCTATGTAACTTTTGTAAAATAAATAAATAAATAAATGTACTAAAACTGGGAGGATTGTTATATAAATTAATATGTTTCCATAAGGTTATTACCAGGTTCATAAAACAGGGCCCATAGAGATCCTCAACAATTACCTTGACTTGATGAGTATAATCTTAATCAAACATAAAAAAATAAATAATTCAAGTAACAATACTAATTCTTTGTATAGTCAAGTCAGTCAAAAAGGGCCTCACTACTGCCATGACTTCCACATGAGGAATTACAGTATTAGGCACTTAACATCAATAGTTGCAAGTAAATTATTTCCACTCAATTGAACATTACTTAATAAAGCTAAAAAAGGAAGAAGGGTGTAGATTCTGCAAATCATTTAAATACATTGTCTAAATAAATTGCTAGAATCTCACTTTTACTTCCACTTGGCTTAAACAATGGTTTAATAGCAAATATCACAGGGCTGGTTATCAATAATCAAACAGCTGTATAAATTTTGAATTCAAATGCAAACATGTTCAAACAAATGCAAAAGCCAAGTGCAATTTTTTTAGCTCTTTTAATGCTATTCAAAGTAGTTTTCAGTTTTCTTACACTATGAAATATTATTTAATAACACAAGCACAATAATAATTTTTGCAACTTTGGTGTTCTTAATAAGAATATCTTCTAGTACAGTATTCAATTCTTGAAGTGCCCTTTTATGTTGTTTAGTCATGTTCTAGAATGTATGCAGGGTACAATTAACTAACATTTTTTCTAACATTTGCTTCAAAAACATCCTAAAATGTTCTTAAAGTTGATGTTAAGATAGAATTAAATGTACTTCTTTTATGAATGATGTTATCATTTTGTTCTTTAACAACACTAAATTTATACAAAATATAATTGAAGTTAAGTTTTCGGGTGCATAGAGTATGCTCCATCAAAACTTTGACCAAATTAGTACTTGCAAATGGTTCAAATGTAAAACTTTTTAATAATATCAAATTCTATGCTATAGCCAGTTCAATAGAAATAATGCTGTAAATGTAAAAATTCACTTCATTTAATTTTTTTCTGTTATGGTTACCCTCTGCCTCTTCCTCTCCAGCGTTGGACTTTACGTGAATCAAAAGTCTTTTGCTGTTATGGTCATGAATCTGTTGTATATATATTTCACTCCTTGTTGGTACTAAAATTTTCTTTTATTGTAGGTAGACACTCTGGTCCTATTGCTATTCTGGCTGACCTGTGTGAATTGGTTTGTGCAGCTTCCTCTTTTTATGCAAAAGAAGTCATCATCTCCATGACTCTACCTATGACACTGTTTAAAGAAAGGATAGGATCCAATGTATGATTGTTTTTTTTAATTTGTTATAAGGTAGGCAGAGCAATTAGCACAAGCTATACTGTTTCTATTAAGTTTTTCTTCTTTTTAAGAAGCAAGCATGTGATAGCCCTTATCTGACTGTCATATTAAACATATACATATAAATGTGGTGGTATCTCAGGTGATAGCCTTTATCCACATAAGGGCTGAAAACACTAACCACATTACTTTTGAGACTGAACAGTTTTGGTTTCCTCTCTTGAACTCTTTGGAAACTAGCTATGTTAAGTCTGCATTGCAAGGCTATGTATGGCTCAAGTTGACTTGTTGTTGTTGTTGTTGTGTCTTTCGGCTTTTCCTAGTTAGGGGTCGCCACAGCAGAACTCCAATCCGCTAATGACTGGCAGAAGATTTTTACGTGCAGAGCTGCGAGTCCTGACGCACAGCCTTCAATGAAGGTATGCCCATTCACGCATGTCTCCACACAGAAGACGCTCTAGCTGAGAATTGAACAGGACAACGTCTTACTGTGAGGCGACAATGCCACCGCAGCACCACCACCACTTGTATGGCTCAAGTTGACTAAGAGCAGAAAATATAAACTGTAGTATTTTTCAAAACTCTCCATATCAAATGTTTTATTATAATAACTGTACACAGACATTTTTGGAAATAACTGGAAACTGATGGAGAACAATGGTTTACTGCCTGACCTGTTCATGTCTTTGCATTTTGTGGCTACTAAAGGCACACTAAGAATCCTGTGTACCTCTCTGTATGAAATGCCATCATATATGCAACTTTTAGCTGGATTAAATAGGGTTAGTTAACAATGTAAAAACTGATGGTGTCTCCTGTTGAAGATTCTAGTACTACCAGAGAGGGGATGATAGTATACTTGGCCCAGTCAAACACCTCTGTGAGATAGAGGCAGACATGATAGAGAGCAAGGAGTTTAAGATGACTAAGGAATATGTAATGAAGGTTAAAAAGAAGTGAATAAGTGGAGAAGAAGTCAAAAGGTAATAGATTAAATGTATGGGGAAGCAATACTTACGGTATAATGTATGGGGAGAAAGAATATGATAGTGTCAGGCAATGGGAAAAGGGAGTAGTGGAATTTGGGTAAGAAAAGAAAAGGAGAGAGTCAAGGCCTAAATGGAAACTGCCTTATGAATGAGTAAAGGATGTGGTAGTCTATTATGAGTCATAATTTAAACAATAACAAGAAAAAGATATAGCTTACTGATTAAAAAGTGGATTAAGACAAAATGTGGACGTTTTTTACTGTATGTAAAGTCTGCTGAGCAGGGTGAGAGAGAGAACTCACAAAAAATATTTGAGTGGTGTTTGAGTATGGGCTTTTTGAGAGGCAGAATTAAGTTCCGGTGACATTTTTTTCCAAATGAAGATAAACGTGGTATGACCAGGTAGGGTTCTATTTCTAGACTTTGTATCAGTAGGCAATCAGCATGGAGAGTGAATTTATTACACTCTTGCAAATATGGATTGGAGACAGATGATGTTTCAGACTGCTTGACTCTTTTTCATTTTGGATTATGGGTTAGATATGAAGGCAACGTTATCTGTGCATTGATAATCAGGAAATGTAATAGGATGAAAGAGTTAGATATGGTGAATGAGAGAGGGCATCCATTAGGGCTGCATGTGCAAGAGTAAGTTTATACATATGAGAGGAGGAAAAACTAAGTTAGGTTATTTATTTTAAGATCTGTATGTAGGAGGTAGTTGTAAAGGGAATTTATGTACTGGATGTTTGGACCATAAGGCAGTCAAAATAGGTTATTATACCATGACCCCCCCAAAACGTGCACGCTGATTGGCCAGCATGCACATTGTAAATCGAGTTATACTAATGGAAAAAGGTCCGGTCGCCCGGACTTTTTCCATTAGTATAACTCTACTTTAAAACACTGTCTCGCTATGTTAAATGGGTTTAACATAGTGAGACAAAATAAGCAACAGAGATCTCCGTTGCTTATTTTAAAGCTGTCTCGCTATGCTAAACCCATTTAACATAGACAGGTTTAAAAAGCAACGGAGAAAGCAAGATCTCCGTTTTTTTACTGTTCGCTATGTTAAATGGGTTTAACTTAGTGAGTCAGTTTTAAAATAAGCTACCGACATCTCCTTTGCTTATTTTAACTGTCTTATGTTAAACCCATTTAACATAGCAAAAAAAAAAAGCAATGGAGATCTTGCTTTCTCCATTGCTTTTGCCCACAGCCTGATGATGTACTGTGTGCGCGCGCAGTACATCAGAACGCCGGATACCAGACATCTGCGGAAGGGCAGTAAACAGGCATTATACTATGCCATTATTTAAGAAAAGTAATAGTTTCTTTTCTTAAATAATGTCATAGATATAATAGCAATAACCCACTTCTGGGTGTGGGTTATGCTGTTTTTACACGGTTGGCTTTGTTTGCCGTCCCTCGGGACCAAACCACGCCAACCATGGGTAAATCCAGCATTACCCACACCCAGGCATGGGTTATTGCTATATGAGAGGAATGATAGGAAGTCAGCATCTGACCTGGATATGGGGCAGACCTAAACCTATAGTTAGATGGTTCAGGGAAAAACCCTTTGCAGTTGCAGTTTGCATAATGATCAAGTGTAGAACATGGGGAAAATTTATAAATGGGCATATATGTGTGGATATGGTAACTAGAACTGGAGAAAACATGATGTGTTATTAGGAGGCATTTTTCTGGTTTCCACGAAAAAGAAAAGGTATTGTAGGACAGAAGGTATTTCACTAGACTATAAAGAGAAATTAACCTGGAATAACAAACAAGTGGCTTCACATTAAAGGAAATGAGGACAAAGTGTTCATTGCTTATCTGGGTGGCTATTTGTTTTGCATAGATGAAGAGGTAGGAGAGACTACAGAAGCATGCAGTTTGTGTTGTGAGGGCAGGCATTGTTGGCTTGCAGAAGAAGCTTCTGGATTCACTTAGACTGCCTCAAGGGTCCATAACAAGTATAATAATAAAGTAGGAAGGTTTTGAAGAAGGAAGAAATTAAAATGATATTGAGGAGAGTGAGTGTTGTTATTACACATGGTATTGAGATAATTGGGCATGAGTATTATTTGAATTTGGATGGATGATAAATAGTCAAATGTTTTGGATAGAAGGTTGCATGTTTGCTATGATAGTATTAACATGATTTATATGGACAAAACTATTAAAGGAAAGTTAGAGATCTTTTGGTCATTGACTAAGTTAAATGCAGATAAGCTTTTGGGTATTATAGTACAAAAGTAGGATTATAGGCTATAATACTTTTGCTTGATAACAGTAGCAGACAGTAAGCCTATATCATCCTCCATTTAGATGCATTCTGCATTTTACCATTCAGACCTTTACCCTCACCAGTTCTTTACCTGCTTTGAACCTTTTTAAATGCCTCCATAGATACTTTAAACACCACCCATTTTGATGGTTTATTCCATGAGTCTAGAACTCTCTGACTGAAAACTTACTTTCACAGATTCAAAGAACAGTTGGTCAATACAAATGGATACGTATGCTCTCTATTCTTACCTCTAGCCCTGCTGCTCAGAAAGACCCATTCACTCCTTCCTGGCAATATTTTGTACTCCCAGTTATTTTTCTGCTTCTTCTTGTTTTCTAGTAAGGAAAACTTTGGATTCACTAATCTGCATTCATATCATTTTTCCACCATTTATGCATCTTTCTCATGTTTTTTTTTCTTTTTTATGGACTCTTTTCAGCAGTGTGATGTCCATCCCCTTGTATGGCCTTCAGACCTGCAAACAGTTCTCAAGATGTGCCGTGACCCAATTGGAGTACAAAGGTAGCATTACCTATTTGCTTCTGGAGTCTGTCTCTTTCTGACATTAAAGTCATGATTTCCACTTTCTGAACCCTCACCAGTTCTTTACCTGCTTTGAACCTTTTTAAATGCCTCCATAGATACTTTAAACACCACCCATTTTGATGGTTTATTCCATGAGTCTAGAACTCTCTGACTGAAAAGTTACTTTCACAAATTCAAAGAACAGTTGATCAATACTAATGGATACGTATGCTCTCTATTCATACCTCTAGCCCTGCTGCTCAGAAAGACCCATTCACTCCTTCCTGGCAATATTTTGTACTCCTAGTTATTTTTTGCTTCTTCTTGTTTTCTAGTAAGGAGAACTTTGGATTCACTAATCTGCATTCATATCATTTTTCCACCATTTATGCATCTTTCTAATGTTTTTTTTCTTTTTTATGGACTCTTTTCAGCAGTGTGATGTCCATCCCCTTGTATGGCCTTCAGACCGGCAAACAGTTCTCAAGATGTGCCGTGACCCAATTGGAGTACAAAGGTAGCATTACCTATTTGCTTCTGGAGTCTGTCTCTTTTTGACATTAAAGTCATGATTTCTGCTTTCTGATGCCACTGTCCTCTCATTCTGCTCCTGGAGAGCCATTCCAAATGTGGTAAACACTCTTTGATTCTTTTCCTGCTTTGCTACCATAATGTCTTCTTCCCACACCTGATACTTCACCACACAGCTGCAGTTGCCTACATACTGTACTTTTCAAATGCTTCTACTGAATCTCAGACTGCCAGCTTTTGTCTCCCTTTACAAATCTTTCACTAGACTCTTGCCTTCATTCTCCACTACTGTGCCTAACTGTGTGCTTCATTGAATAAGCTAACCTTATTTTTTGTCTTCCCAGGTATGTCTGAAAGTAACTCACTGAACATCGCTGGGCAGGGAACCAACCTCTGTGGTACTCTCCTAGTCACATTCCTTATTCTTATTATTGTTCAGTTAGAGTAATCCTCTGTGCTGTACCTTTCAATCATGCAGCAATGCAATTCATTTGTGCTAACTATTCTCACAAGTCCTTCAGTCTTTCTGCCAGCAGCTTGCTCAGCACTTAGTCAGAGGGCTTTGCTGAAGTCTAAAGAGACCAAATGTACCTGCATCTTCCATTGAAAACTAGATGAGGTTTGTTACAGAGTTTCTTCTGGCCCATAAACCCTTGTTGGCTGTTTGACCAAGCAACTGTTGCCCTCTAAGAAAATAACAAACATTTCACTTGAGATGCATTTATTTATTTAATTACATATTTATTTACTTTTTTGCTTTTATTTATTTGCTAAACATGTATGCGGACTGGTCCAAGGACCCTTTCAAGCCATGACTCCCAGGCTCATAGGCTGAGCATGTTCAACACTGAGTATAGGACAAATGAATGAATGAATAAACAGCAACATTATACACAATTGTAAATAACTCATATAAGCACATAGCAGGTATTCAATCATTTCAACAAAACATTTGATTACAGAGTAAAGAGGTAGGTATATCTTAGGTTAACTATACATACAGTTAGTATCTGTAAATTAAATAACCAGTGCAACATTATATATACGTAATATACAGTAAGCATCTGAAGGATTATACAAAACATATCAGTATAAATGTATGTAGGGATTAAGCAGCAATGCACACAATAGACATTTATAGGCTATATACATATGCACAGTCAATGTACAAAAAACATGCATTCATGTGTAATCTTCAGTTAGAAAGTCCAGGCAGCATTTATATTTGGTAGTTTAGAACTTAGGCACAGTTTGTCAGCTTCTTTGGCGAAGATGAAATGCACATCTGTGTTTTGATGAGCCTCTGTTACTTTGTTGAAGTGCATTAACCCTTATCCTTGAAGCATTTACACATACTATCTGTCTTTTAATTGTCAAATTTTCCTGTGAATGGATAACTGGGAATAATATTGCCAGAAACTGGTCCAATTTTGGAAAATGCATTTTCTTCAATGGGCAGTTCAAATACAGGTCTCATTTGCAGAAAGAGTCATTTTTGTGAATCTATGGAGTTTTGACAATTAATTTATCTAGGGATGACCAATGTTGTAACAGAGAGATGCTGAGCAAAAGAATAGTTTTAACATTATTCTCAGCCAAATGAACTCTCCGGGGAATTCACACTGATGTGCTAGCAGGCTTACCAGATATCAAATGTAGCATATTTTACTCTCAGTAGCTTGCAATAATTATGTGTTACCTGTGGAATGAGTGAGATAAAGGCTAAACTCTTGTGATAATAGATGGGATCCTTTATAACACATTTTAGCAACCAGGTATTTTGTTTGTGACTATTTCAGTGTGCAATTTTAAAGAAAGAGGGTGCTAAGGATAACACCAAGATATTTTGTTGCTTGACTGTAGGAATTATCTATTTCAATGGATCTTTGACAGTTAAAAAAAGCCGTGTTCATTTGACTACATGCAGTGGTGGTGGTGATGAAAAATTGTGGTTGGGGACAAATAACGTCAGGACACATTGTTTTGGGTTTACTATCAATGTGTTCCTATTTGTCCACAGATAAAGTAGATGGAAGGCCTCTTGTAATGTCTTTTGTAGTTCTTTCATATATCATAACATTTTAGCATTATTACATCATCACCATATAGCAGAAATAGTGAGGGGAGGGTAGAAATTATATAACTGATGATTGAAGAAAGAACAGTGTATAGCACTGAACTTTGAGAGACACTAGTACTGATGGTTCCCATTTTTCATAAAGTCAGTAATTGAATAATCTGTAATGTGCAGCTTTAACTAACTTCTAAATCAAGAAATAATGTTAGGCCTAAAGTTGAATTTGTACAGTTTAGAGAAGAAGAAGAAAACGAAGTGATCAGTTATTAAGTTATTACACTCTTGCAATATCAGTGAATACATCCGTTGTAAGAAGTCCATTGTTGAAAACATTATACATCTTGTCTGTTGCTTTGTAAAATACTGTAATGGTCCCAAAGTCTTTCTTAAAGCCTTGGTACTCATTAAACAGAAGGCAATATTTGTTTATATAAAAAATTAAGAAGAAAACCACAACGGATAGTTTCCAAATGCCAAGATGTCACCTTTCTTGTTTTTTTTTTTATGTAATAAAATCTTTTTTAAGCATGGAGTATTTCAGTTCACTTATTGGTAACATCATGGCATTTATATAAAAAATTGTCTATATAATGTTCGTTAATGGACAAAGGCTGGCAATAGGTCAATAGTCAGTAGTGTTGAGTTGAGGAATGGACGGGATCTTTTGATAAAGGAGCAATGGCAGGATGTTTGAAGTGGTTCAGACTATTCCATGTGTTACAGATAAATTAAAGATGATGGATAGCTGACATTCTAAGGAAAGCGGGATTAAATGCATTTCTTGTGGCCCCTGCTTTTTATCCAGTCTATGTAAAAGGTATTTCTTTGAACTAGAATGTGGAACAGATATGAGCCAAGTGGAAGTTTTGAGAAGGTGGATAGTCATCATTCTGATCAAGGATAGTGGTTGTATTAGGCATCATTTATCATGTACCTCATTAACAAGGACATTGGCGACCTCCAAACACTCAATCCCACACAGTTTGGCTTCTTCAAGGGGAAGTCATTTCTGTTAAACTTGGTTGACTTTTTTGAGACAATCACCAAAGCCATGGATGAGGGGAAGATAGTCCACACAGCCTACCTTGACCTGGCCAAACCCTTCAACACTATTCCCCACTCGAGCATAATAGATAAACTCTCTCAGCTAGACATCAATCTGTATATTACCAGATGGGTAGCTAACTGGCTCACTGATAGAACCCACTTAGTCATAATAGGGGAGGCCACCTCAAGCAGCAGATCCGTCTCAAGTGGCGTACCCCAGGGTTTGGTCTCAGGGCCTTTGTTATTTGGGATATACTTTTCTGAGGTGCAGGCCAAAACCAGTGGGCTATAGCTGGCCAAGTTTGCAGATGACTGCAGGCTGGGCACTGTCATCAATTCCCCTAGTGACGTGGACATCCTCCAAGAGGGCCTCACCCAAACAAATGACTGGTGCAAGAAACATGGCCTCAAGCTGAATACAAAAAAATGCATTATCATCCCCTTTGGCAAGAGTGATGTCCCCACAAATTATCACATTAATAACAATGTCATAAGCACGCAATCAGTCATGAGGGATTTGGGTACCCAGATTGATAGCCATCTGACTTTTGACCACCTTGTTGCTTCCATTGTAAGGAAAGCTTTCTATGTGGACCACCTTTCAACTCTAATTTAAGGGGATGGGGGGGGGGGGTGTTCCTGTGAGTTCAGAAAAATCAGTCTGTAAACACAATGCTGTGTCCTCTATGGACATGGTCTAAGAATGATACATTATGTTGAGCCATGTTAGTTAATAAGAGGTCAGTTAGTGAGCTGGAGCCAGAAGTGTGATTGGTTATTGTGGGTTCTATAACTAACTCGTCAAACTCATTGGTTATTGTGCATTCTGTTACTAACTTATCAAACTCATTTAAAGTGTGGTATATTTTAAGTTGTCTAGATGGTGGGGTTAAGGTTCTTGGGCTAAATTCACATAGTATTTTAGTATTCTTGCCAATGCCTTTGCAATACATTTCTGCAAATGTTTGCTCATATAAGATAAGGGAAGAAGGTTTGTGTTTTTGCTAAATGTTAGGTGTACCAACTAGGGGCATTATTATCAGGAGAATGTACTTGTTCGACTTTTAGTATTTCTAAGGAGCAGTTTGTACCAAGAAATAATAAGATACTGCATTTTGTTCTTTATCCAGCCCTATTATTCATGTGAAGAACATAGTTTTGTTGTATAAGGAGGATAGACACAAATCATCTTGTAGTCAATTTTTGGTTATTGTTTAATATATAAGGCTATCCAGAGATTAGAAGGACTCAAAGAAACTCATTTATGACTCCTGCCCTTATGTTTTTATAAGTTAACATATGGTTAATTGTTGCAGAACTTATCAGGAGATCTGGTTGTAGTAGGTGCAGAGGGTTACGGCTATGAGCTGTGGTTCCTGTAGTACAGGGAATGATTCCTCAGCCCTCATTTGCCTTCTGTGTGACTTTCAGCAATTCACTTTACCAGGCATTGTTCTTAGATCAGTCCTGAAAAGAGACTGTGTATCCAGTGAGCTTACCTAGGTTAAGGTGAATGTCTCTAGATATGAGATCTTTAATAATAGAAATAAATATAGTTTTCTGAAGAATGTTTGTGGAAATCTTTGAAATTGTAATATGGGTTCAGGTACTGGTGTAAGAGAGTTATATTAGTGAGAATGTGCTTTTGAGTCACGTGTGTAAGTTTTCATGAAATCTTTTAAGGAGACTAATCATTCTAATAGTAATAAATTAGTGTACTGTTTAGTCCACTTGCATGATATCATGAGGAAGAAGGCAAGTATTGAGCTCTTATTCCAACCACAAGTGAAACTAATATAGATACCCATTCAGTTTAGACCAGGGAATAGAATAAGTGGGAGACCTCGGCCACTGGTGAAATACCACTACTCTTAGCATTTTTTCACTTACCCAGTGAGGTGGGGGGTGAGCCCCACTGGGGCTCTTGCTTCTGGCTCCAAGTGCCACAGTGTCTGGGCCAACCTGCTCCAGGGACAGTGTCAGGTGGGCAGTTTGACTGGGGTGGTACACCTGTCAAAGAGTAATGAAGGTATCCTAAGGCAAGCTCAGGGAAGACAGATACCTGCCATGGAGCAGAAGGGTAAAAGCTTGCTTGATCTTGATTTTCAGTATGAATACAGACCATAAAAGCAGGACCTCATGATCCTTCTGGCTTTTTGGGTTTTAAGCAGGAGGTGTCAGAAAAGTTACCACAGGGATAACTGGATTGTCGCGGCCAAGTAGTCAAACTCCTACTTATTTAATGCTCAAAGTCTGATGGAAGTAAACTGTTTTACCTTGTTAAATACTTAAGCTGCAACTATAAGGAATTGTTAGCAGTACTGGAGGTAGAAGAGGTTGTTTTCTTGATGGCAGATGGCAACTATTCTATTGAGAGATACATGATGCTAGTATAAAACTAAAAGTTGTAGAAATAACGCTAATAAAAAGAAAGCGATACTTTACATTGGGCTTACACTAGCTGTTACTAATATCTGAGAAGCACAAAATATAATATGTAAATGCAGTAAGAATGATAAGAAAATGAGAGCTTAGTCTTGCTTCCAACAAGAGCTGGAATGTGAGACAATGAGAGAAAAGTGCTTATTCCTAGTGCGAGTGACAGAATAAGAGGGAATACTCTTGTTACCACCATGAACAACGGAGAACAATATGAGTGAACAAAAAGGAGACTTTGCACTTGCTCCCACTAAGAGCTATGAAATAGTCTCTGTGAAAGAAAGAATAGGTTTGGTCTTGTCTAAAAAAATCTGAAAAATACACCAAGGGTGAAAGACTTTCTGTGGGTCTGCAGGCAGAGAGTCAGCACTCCAGTTTGTAGTGTTATGTGAAAATTAATATTACTGTCTCCTAGGAAGGAGATGGTGGAGATGTGCTATGTAGGATCAGATAAAGTTTGCAAGAATACAGAGTTGCAAGGAGTGCATTGGTTATTTGGTGGATGGTTTAATAGATAGTGGTAGTGGGCTGAGTATTTGGATAATGTGGGTGTGGTTACTGTAAAGTATAAATATAAAGATGTGGAGTAGGGAGGGAATAAGGTTAGGGTGAAGGGTGAAGTGGAGATTCCCAGTACTGAAACAGTTGGCAGTATTACTGAAGTAATGAATAGAAATTGAATGGAACGTAAAGAAGAGCAGTGGACAGACAGGCCTGGTGTGCTGAAGTCATTGAAGTCATGAATAGTTAGATACGATTAAGTGACTGAGAACTGCAACAATGACAACAGTAACAACAGTAAGGGTATTGTAATACATGTTGGCAAAAAGTTAGGAATCTCACTGAATAATACTGGGTATGGGAGATACAGAGGTCAGAATCTAATCATAGAACAAGGTGGCAGTCAAAATCTTAAAGGAAGTAATTGTTACTGGAATTGCAGATGCATCATACAAC
The DNA here is from genome assembly GCF_019279795.1 of Protopterus annectens. Lineage (NCBI taxonomy): Eukaryota > Metazoa > Chordata > Ceratodontiformes > Protopteridae > Protopterus > Protopterus annectens. The sequence goes on along the minus strand of NC_056733.1, from coordinate 335,434,465 downwards.
AAAATGTATGGTAAAAGGGATAGGGTTAAAAGTTAAGAGGATTCATTAATGGAGTGGAAAATGTGGGGCATGGGCTGACTCAACTGCTGTGATTTCAACATAGCTATACAATTTTTGTCTTCAAATTTAGCATTGCATCTTCTACATTTACTAACTTGATGCATAAAGTTGATTCCTTACATGTTACCATCAAGAATCCAACTGGTTTAGAGGGCCTGCAATACACCAATAGCAAGGCATTTGATAAGTTAATAAATTTGAACTCATACTGTATTACATTTAACTGTTGGTCATATAGCAACATATGGCAATGAGGCCATATAGTCAATTTGTATGAAGGCAAACCTTGTATACTCTGAATATTAGTGCAGAATGAAAAAGATGTTAGATTCAGTAAATGTCTACTTTAACAGAATTTAGCAGTTTCATAAAAGCAAAATACAACACAAAACATTTCAGTCTGTTTTTTGAACATTAAGTAGATCAATTTTCAGCTGTGAAAACTGTCAAGTTCTTATATTCTCAAAACTCGAAATCAGAAAGTATACCATAATCCATAAAGTAAAACAACAGAAGACATTTGAGAAAGTAAGATGTGTACATTGAGGCATTATTACTGAAAGCCACTAATAAAGCAATACTTTTTTTTTAAAACAAGTTTATTGTTTTAACATACAAGAGAAATATCATAACAATTTTATACAAGTAATTAAAATAGATATGATTATAACATTCAACAAAACAACCAAAGTATTTACAAAGACATCCACTACAATCAGATCAATTAATTAAACTAAAATACCATGCTATTGAAGTTAAGATTTTTTTAACAGGTTTGTAAATTATCCCATACAATATAATAAGATGTTTTCCTAGTTGTTCTTGACCTTATTGTGTTTATTTCCATATGGCACACTATATTCATAACATTTTTAAATTAATTGAACGAAGGAGGTATATCTGAAATCCAATTTTTGGTTATTATTTTCCTAGCCACTGCTAGAATAGACCATAACAAGGGAAGCTTAATCTTTTTAACACTTTGAGGTACAGGTGTGTTGAATAATATAAGAGCTTTAGAAATAATGAAATTATCTGTAAAAAGAGCCTGCAAAAATTCATTAATTGACTTCCAATATTCTTTCAATTTTATACAGTCATAAAACATATGAGCCCAGTCAGCATTAATTTCTACACTACATCTTTTACATAGATTATCTTTATTATTTATTTTATTCATCATCAAAGGTGTATAAAAAGATCTATGTAAAAATTTCCATGTAAAAAGTCTCCAGGCAATGGAAGACATAGTTTTGTAGGCAGATTCCAATATATATTGTTTATCTTGTTGATTTGGTGGGTCCCCATTAATGGAAGTGAAATAATTCCAGTAGGTATCTACACTGTAAAAAGTTTCTTGTCTGATAATTTTATGTATGTATGAAAGCGTTCCTTTATCAGAAACTTTATGTTGTAAATTTAATATCAAGTAATCAATCAGTGTTGGAATAGATTCTTTAACTGTTATAGACATTAGATCTATTTTATCAATGAGATGTTGTCTAAAGGTCTGAACCTCTAACCAGCAAGTTTCTCTTAGATCAAATTCTTGTTTTAAGAAATCTAGATTTTTAACTTTATTATCAGATATCAACTGCTACCAGTACTTTAGATCATTATCTATAGCTAAATCGGTTCCTTCAGAAGTAGATGACAAAAGCATACCCCGAGTATACATTATAGGGAATATAATAAAATTCCATTCCCTATATTTAGGATGCATGAATATAAAGTTACGATAGCTAATAATAATGTTTAATGGGTAACTAACTATATGTTTAGGTGTAATAGGTGAAGTACAAAATTCCTTTAGTAACCATAACATGGAGTTATTTACAATCATTTTTTTATGTGTTAAGGAGATTTTCATGAAGTGCATACTAATTAGCTCCCAATAATCTTTCCATTTTGTGACATATGACTGATCTATTAATAAAGTAATAACTTTTACAATAGAAGAGATAGTATATAATTTAAAGTCTGGAAAAGAAATACCCCCTTGAGACCAGCTATTAGTATGTTTCTTTAATGCAATCCTAGGTCTATTAGGTGCCCATAGGAAATTTAACATTAGTGTATTCAGTTTTATGATAATTATTTTTGTAGGTGGAAGTATTATTGATTGTATTAAGTATAAAATCTTGGGGAATGTTATCATTTTAATAATTGTAAGTCTCTCTTCCATAGTAAAAAACATATTATTCCAGGTATTAAAAAGATTTTGTATATTAAGAAAACAGGTATTATAATTATTATATATAATAGATTTAATATCTTTAGATAATATTATACCTAAATAAGTTATCTGACCTGAATTGGGTACATATTTAGTAAAATCACTAATGAGAATATTTTTCGTGTATATATAGGTAGTATTTTAGTTTTTTCTTCATTGAATATTAAACCAGAAATACTTTTAAAATTCATCATTTTATCAAATAGAGACTGCATAGAAAAATTAGATCCTGCTGATGTAATTAGAACATCATCTGCAAAAAGTTGAATTTTAGATGTTGTATTTTCATCTATTTCAAAACCCTCTATGTCAGTACTATTTTTGATCAAATTAGCCCAAGGCTCCATTATTAAAGTGAATAATAGTGGAGAGAGTGGACACCCTTGTTTTGTACCTTTAAAAATGGGTATTTTTTGTGAGACATATGTTCCTACCTTAATATAAGCCAATGTTCCTTTGTATAAATGCTCAATTAGATTTATAAATGCATCTGAGAAGTTTGTGCACTTCAGTAAGTTAAACAGATAGTCCCAACTTACTGAATCAAATGCTGAACTTATATCAAGACTAATAAGTGTTAAATCTTTCTTTTTCCTATTTGCAAAATCAATTAATGTTAGAGTTTTCCTTATATTATCAAAAGTATTTCTATTTACAATGAAGCCTGTCTGATCTATATCTATAATGCCAGGGATGATTGTCTTCAATCTATCAGTAAAAATACTCATAAACATTTTATAATCAACATTAAGTAATGAGATGGGTCACTATGAAGTACATCTAGTTGGATCTTTATTAGGTTTTAAAATTGGCGAAATAAATCTATATTGCCAAGATGGGGGGGTTATTAGCTCATTTTGGGCCAAAATAAAAACCTTATGTATTAATGAATATGTACTTTTAGAAAGGATTTTATATATCTCTGGTATAATACCATCATTACCCGGTGCTTTGTTTGATTTAAGCTTGTTTATTTGTGTAACAACCTCTGTATATGAAATACTTTTGTCCAATAGTTTAATCTGTTGTTTATTAAGCTTTTTATTCATGTTTGTGGTTATAAACTCCTTTATTTTATCTTTAGGTTCCATGTTAATGTTATTATGGTTAATTTTGTGAAAGTGATTTCTAAATTCATCTAGTATTTCTGGTAGACTAGAAACATTCTTCTTTTTCCTTAGAGAAAAGATTTCTTTGATATGATTTTGTTTATTCAACCTTTTTGTTTTATTTTTAAGTCTATGTAAGTATTTGGGGCTTATTGAGTAAGACAAAAACTTGTATTTCTCTAGAGTTATTTTAACTTTATGAGTTAAAATTTCTTTGTATTTCTCATTTAGTTTGTTTATTTCTTCAATGACTTTCTTATCCATAATATTTTCTTTATTATTATTATGTTTATAAGAGTCTAATTTACTTTGAATATCTAACAATTCCTTATCCCAAGATTTCCTTTTATTATTATACCATCTGATACTTTGTCCATATAGATATGATTTTAAGGCATCCCAAACATAGACAATGGAGACTTCAGGAGTATTATTTTATGTCTAGAAAATGTTGTACTTCTGAAAGTATATATTCTTTATAGTCTTTTAGTTGAGTTAAGTATGCTGGTATCCTTTTGATCTGAACATTGTATTTTTTATCATGAACTCAAAAACAATTGAATTATGATCAGATATACGACATGAAATGATTTTGGAATTAATTAAATCTGTTACCATCTGGTTAGAAATAAAGATCCTATCTATTTTTGAATAAGTTTTGTATCTGTTAGAAAAAAAGGTGTATGGTAATGATTTTGAATCTATCTGATTATTAATATCATTTAAATGATAAGAATTAGCAAAATCATTTAAATGTTTTGCATTAGATGTAATTTTCCTTTTTCCTATAGTGGTAGTGTCACTTTCATGTAGTATACAATTGAAGTCACCAGCTAAAATAATATTTCCTATAGAGAATGATATGATCTTATCAAGATGGTGTTTCACTGTATTAATACCAATTCCAGGTATCCAATATACATTAATTAATGTATAAGTCTTCCCATTAATTTGTATTGTAACCATACAAAACATTCCTTTATCATCCTGATAAGACTTAATAGTTTTAGGAATGGGCATACTTTTATTCCATAAAATAGCCACTCCTCTTTTTTCTGAGTGTGCTCTGAACTAACCAATACTGTATATTTGTTTGTGGCTAGTTTATCAATATCTTTTTTCAAGAGATGAGTTTCTTGGAGGAAGACTAAGTTGGCCTTATGTAAATTAATGTATCTTATTAGGCTTGCCCTTTTACACGGATTATTCAATCCATTGATGTTTAAAGAAATTCCTTTTAGAGATGTCATTTGGCATTTTTAAAACATAAGAATCTTATGATCAAAATAACAATTAACAAAATAAGTAATGTTACATCTCCTTCTTTAGGTGTACCTTTAAATATAGCTGTATTTATTGAATCTCTTATGGGATTTTGTATAAGATTCAATTTTGTTTGTAGCGACAATGAGTTTACAAAATGTATTGTGGATGTCAGAACTATATACATACAACAATGAACAAGAGAAAATAATGTAAGGATTAAACCTTGCACCCAGCCTGGAGTTAAAACTCCAACTTAGAGTAGTATATACCACTCAAGTTAACCCCTACCTAAGCAGCAGTACCTCAGCTACCACCTTATCAATTTAATACTAGTTATATTTAACATTAAATTAACAACTTTCAATTAGATTATCTAACAAGACAAAACTACACATTTGATAAAACAGCATCATATAAACTAAGATAAACTTTTTTTTAAAAACTATTCATACTACTATATACATCTAATTAATATAATACATTTGTATTCAAATAGCATTCAAATAAACTTGATATTAGGAATCAAGAGGAGAGAGAGAAATAAAAGACGTGAGAGAGGGAGAGAGAGTGAAAGAAAGAAAGAAAAAAAAAAGGGAGGGCATATTTACATATTAATTTATTCAAAGTTTGTAAAAATAAGTTCTAATATTCTAATATTCTAATAAGATCTAATATTTACCAAATGGATGAAATATATATCAAGTCAACCCTTTGACATAGTGGACACCCTAGTTGAATTCAAACTTTTTCTTAGGAAGTTAAATTTGGGAATATTTTTTCACGATCAAAAGGGCAATAGTTTATCAAAGAATTTACTTAAGAAAAGAAGTTCCTTTACACCACCCACGCACAAAACATTAATATCTTTTGAGAATGTAGTTACCAAGCAATTTTATGCTCTTTGTAAGCAAAAGAATAATCCTTCATCCCAAGGTAGTTGTGACAGATCTTTGGGGGATATTTTGGACACCCTTAGTGCAAACAACATCAGGATTATGTCAGCTGACAAAGGGGGTGGCATTGTGTTATACGACCAAAATGCCTATGTAGCCAAGATTTTTGACATTCTCCACAACCCCACCCAATATGAGGTTTCAAGTCTCAATCAGATCAATATAGCCCACCACAGAATTGATTTGTATTTGGAAGAGTTTTTGTTGGATGAGAGAATAGATGAGGACCTTTACAAGTTTCTTAAGGTTGATTTTCCTCAACTAGCCACAATATTCGGAATTCCGAAGGTGCACAAAGATGTGCGGAACCCCCACTTTAGACCCATCATTGCAGGCAGCCACAGTAAAACCTTTCAATTTGGTAGAGTGGTTGACTGCTGGTTGAAGCACACTCTTGAAGGGACTCAACACATTATTAGAGACTCTTGGGAATTCCTGGGGATTTTTACCAATGATTTATGGAGTTCTGATATGACATTTGTCACGATTGACATTAAAGATCTTTTTTCTTGTATCCCAAAGAACGAGGGGTTACACAGATTTACAGCTAGTTTAAGGAAACACAGTGGGCTTAGTTGGGAGAAGATTCAGCTCATTGCAGAATTTACAGAAATTGTACTCAACAACAACTTTATTTACTTTGAAGGCGAATACTATCGACAAATCTCTGGTGTGGCTATGGGGGCAGCTTGCGCCCCCCATTTATGCTAATCTTGTGCTCTTGGATTGGGAGGAAGAGTTTGTGTTAAACAGTGAATGGATGGAACACATATCCTGCTACGTTCGTTATTTGGATGATTTGTTTTTGTTATGGAAGGGCGACACCATGTTATTATCCAAATTTATTGAATACATCAACCAGACGACTACATACCTAGAGTTTGTACATCAATACAACAGGAGTGGTATTAACTATTTGGATGTTTTTATTTACAATGATGGGGTGTCCTTTCAATCTAAGATTTACAGAAAAGACACATTTAGCAATGGTTATCTGGACTTTAGTAGTAGTCATCCTTACTCACAGAAATGCAGTATAAACAAAGGGCAGTGCATTCGGGCTGCCAGGATGACAACAGTTCGAACGGACATGGAGTTGGAAATTGACCATATTGGGAGAATGTTTAGGGACAAAGGCTATCCACTCAAGTTGATTAAGGATGTGACCAGCTACGTGATACAAGAGTGGGGGAAAAAGTATATGCCACTCTTGGGGAAGGGGTCTGTCACCTTTGGTAGCAGTAACAAATGTCAAGACAACAATTGTACCAATGAATACTCGAAGTCCTACATTGTTAAATATGGCAAACATGTAGGTGACATTCAAAAAATTGTCACCACCAACTGGAATATCATTAACAGTGACGAGTCTATTAAAACTTTTGTTAATGACAGACCTACTTTTGTATACAAAACAGGTCCAAACATTAAAAACCTTATTGAATGGAAGGCCAATAGGCAAGCTTGGAACACAAACCAACAGAGAGGTGGGACTAGGAAATGTGGTCGATGTTCCCAATGTGCCTTCATTTACGAGGACGATTGTTGCATTCTAAAAAATGTTAACAAAAATAAAATTAGGTTTGCCTATGGTAACTGTAATTCCAAACACCTGATTTATCTAGCTATGTGTTGTTCGTGTCCCTGTTTTTATGTCGGGAAAACCGACAGACAGTTAAAAAACAGGATTTATGATCATATTTATTGTATGGGGAGAAAGGATGATAACAATGCTTTATTTCGCCATATTTCCAAAAGTAAAACATGTGACAAATTTAAGTTTGCAATTTTGGAAATAGTAAGGGACAATCCGAGGGGTGGGGACACCAAGAGAACAGTGGGAGAGAAGGAAATTAAATGGCAGTTGAAGTTAAATGCAGCTTGCCTTCCAGGTTTAAATGAAATGATTCCCACCAAACCCTTGATTAGGAATACCTAACACCCCTATGGGTTAAACACACATATTTTCCTTAAAATTACATTCACTCCCATACTTGCACAACATTTATTATTCTTGGACAAGGATATATTGTTTAGGTACTCACAGTTAGTATTCTAACAACATCTGCAGCTTATTGTTATGAATTTTCACTGTTTTGGATATGGTTTATACCAACATCAGCTTTATCTGACAGTTTATTATAATATGTTCTACTGTGGTTCACATTAGTATTAATCAGAGGTTCATTTGTAGTATATTACTACTTGGTTTTACTATAAGGATTAGAGTTTTTTAAGAGTAACATTTTCAATGTATAACGTAGTTTTTGTTGCATTATATGTTACCAATGCATTATATGTGAGGAATTATACACTGTTTTTTTAAGAACAAGGTGAGGGCGTAGTTTCCTATCAATTAATTTTGGTGGTTTTTTAAGTATTTAAAGTGAGTTTTTAGGTTTGTTATTTGTTCTGAGGAAGTGTATTTTATACATGAAAGTGCTCAACTAACTGTTTTACGGACTTGTCGTATTAAAGAGCTTTGGCTTTTTTTCTTCAATCAAGTGTGGATCGTGGTTTTTACTGTGGTTTTGGTGTGCTGTTTAGTCAATTGTTGTACCCACAGTGACTTTTTGGTATAAGTTCTAATATTCATTTAAATCAAAAACTTTGGCAAATATGGTTCAGACATTACATATATTAAGATGCATCTATTTTCTGTCATGTAAATGCAGTTAAGAGCTTTCCAAAAAAACCTTGAATTACTTTTATCTGAGCTTTTTTCCCATACTTATTATTGTCAGTAGAATAAAATATTATATTTATAGAAATTATTATAAATCATACTGCATAGTTATGTAAATTCTCAGAAACACTTGCATTACTGTAAAGAAAGCCATCTGTATTTTGTATATCTATACTGCTGCTTTAAAATATATCACATGACAACTTCTTCCAGAATAGAGTCATAAAGTTATTTATGCTTGTCAATCAGATAAATCAAATGAGTTATAGTAATGTATATGTTTAAATCATAAGTTTTAACATAAATTAGTATGCTGCAGTCAAGTAAACTTTCAAAACACTTGTATAAATGTTTCACTTTCTATGCCTTCTAAAATATCACATTTGCTTACTACAAGAAACTGCATCATTTAAAATCATTATAACTGACTTATTTTATAAATTATAACATAAATACTTAAGTAATTATATAAAATAACTCACATTTAAATGTTAAAGAGTTCATTTTCCTTCACAGAGTCGCATTTGCAGCAGTTCTACTTCCTGGTAGAGTGTTCTTCGTGAATCTGCGATGTGTCAGTGTGAATTCTGGGGTCAAAGGTCAAATTGACTGCTTTCAGCTTCTCTGCTTGAATTCTGAGAGTTGAAGCTTTTAAAACAACTCGAGGACACTGTTCACGAGGTAACCCACATCCCAAATTGTCTCCCTTAACATTTTGGCGGGAATCTTGTTAAAAACTAGTGACAAACATTCATTTAGCAGTATAAATGCATCTAAACATAACAAAACCTTCGCGAAGTATTTTACAAGTTATTACAGCCTCTATGCAAGTGAAATTAAGCCCAAAGTTATTAATAAGTAATAAAACTCAATATTTTTGCCCCAACTCAATTTTTATACAAATCTTATTATTTACTGTGCCTGTATGATCAAAAGCATTTCAATATATTAATATGAAAGAAAATAAAGAGAAAGAATAAAGAAAAGAAAAAAAGAGAGTAGGAAATAAAAGAAAGTAAAGCAGAGATAGAAAAATGTAAAAGGAAGCTATAAAAAGTAATTACAATGGAATATTACTTACTGCTTATATTAATAAAGATGGAAATAAAACATATTATTTACTATTATTTAGTTCTAATTATTATTAATTAAAGCATGTCAGATTATTTGTAAACAAGCATAAGCAATATAATCAAGAAAGTATAATTAGCAATAGTATTTAAACAACATAAAAACTTTTTTACAAGGAATAAATAAGTTATTCCATTTATCATATTTTCATTATACTTCTCTCCCTGCCCTCCCCCACCCCTTACCCACTACATAATCAAAATAGAATGTCATTGTTTAAAATAAAGAAAAGAAGAAAAGGAGAAAAAAATGTATCAAGTTACTAACCTTACTTCTCTTTTTCAGAAAGAGAAACAAACTGAATGATACCTTGTTATTAGTTCCTCAGATATTTTGACTGATTATGAAACAAAACATTTCTTTGCACACAAAAAATAACTTTGATTAAATCATTTTCAGAATATTTGTGGCTTTCTGGAAATGCAGTAACTATATTTAAAAAGATTAATAATGAAGAAAAATAAAGAGAGAAAAAAAAGGAAAAAAAAAACATAGAACAAATCATTTGTTTTTTAGTCTCTTCTTCTTCTCTGAAGTCTTCCACGAAGTTTCAGTTGCCAACCTCTTTAATGAAGGACTAGCCCATTCCATTTCCTCTATTTTATCCAAAATCTTATTTTTTTTGATAAACAGTAATGCAGAGTCTAAGTCATCAAAAATTTTAGGACCATCAGGAAGGAAGATTTTTAGCTTGGCAGGAAACAGAAGGTATGTTTTAAACTGTGCTTTTTTAAGCTCCCTTATTAGTGGCAGAAAAACTTTTCTTTTAGATATTACCAAGGAAGAATAGTCATTGTCAAAACGCACAGTTGTCTCATTAATCTTAACAGGAGCTTTAGCCCAAGCAGATTTAAGAACCATCTCTTTATCAAAAGATGATAGAAATCTAACTATAACTGATCTAGGATAGTTTTTGTTAGAGTTAGTATTAGCTATAGATCTATGTGTTCTTTCGATACCAAAAGAGAATGCTTCTGGTAAGTCTAAAGTTTTAGGGAGCCATGTTGTTAAAAAAGAAGTAATATTGTTACCTTCAATATTTTCTGGCAGTCCAAAAATCCTAATGTTATTGCACCTAGATCTATTTTCCAGGTCATCAAGCTTTGTTTGTAGATGTGTATTTTGTTTCAGCAAAAACTCAATGTTGATTTCCTCTTCTTGGATTCTATTTTCCATGTCATTTACAGTCTCTTCTATGCCTGTAATCTGGATCTTCTGTTGTTGCAAATCTATATGTAACAAGTCTATTTGTTTTGTAGTTTTTTCTATGAAGGTATCAATTTTAGTATCCAGTTTATCCATCTTAGCAGTAAGTTGCTGGATTGTAGATATCAAAGACTGGAGTTCTTTCTTGATGCTGGAGTCTTGAGAATTTGTCTTACTGGAACTCATTTCAAACAGAGAAACTGACAAGAAAATTTCCAAGGTGATTTCTGACAGGAATATTTTTAAAATTTCCTTTCTTTTTTAGATATAGTTCAAGAAATAGATAAAACAAACATATTTAGAAAGAAAATTACTTCATAAATTAATTTTTTAAGTAATTATTTCCTGTCAGTGCAGTGAAATTGGTGGAGCTGAAGAAATCTGCTGCTATCCTGTGTTCATCCTTGGCCACGCCCCCAATAAAGCAATACTGTGGTTTGTTTGATCATTGCATTTTTGCTGTAACTGCTTGAATAGCCACCTTTTGGAATTACTGGTTGATAGCTTCATAAGAACAGGTTTTCATTCTACCAGAGCAACAGTAAAAACAGAAGTCTTTTGCTATAATTGTTATCTATTAACAGCAGATTTTTGTACCTGTAGATTCTGATGTGTTTCTGTTTCATTACACCCCATTCAGATATATTTCTATGCTACATATATTTTTACACAAGCTGGGATTACAGCCAACAAAATACCCTATGCTACAGTCGGGACTGGAGCCTGTGAATGCCTTACTGCCCTAACGTGTGTAAGTATACTTTTTTGCATGAAAGATTTCAGAGCAGTTGTGAAACTATGTGATGGGTTCCCTCAAATACAAACACATTTTTGAGTAGGTACATTGGTCTGTAGTGTAGACAGAAAATGTATGGCAATTTGCAGGACTATTGAAAGAATTCTTTTATAAAGCAAGTGAGACAACAGTTAGGATGGTATTCATAGTCCAGGGCTTTGTAGCTGCATGGCTGTTAATCTGCAAGAACTGCTACTACATAAGCTAACTGCAGGTTACTTATGCTGACTAAGGAATGTGTAGGCATTTTGAAAAACATTAATTCTCCAAAGAGCCACAAAAGTCGCGAAACAGCAAATCTTAATGAAAACAGTTCAATTTATTAACGCACTTCACAGACAGCAAACAAATCGCGTTTTCGTCCCTCTCCACCAGGACTTCATCAGACAATGACATGAACATTCACAATAGCTTAAATACAAGTTTCATTATGCAATAAACCAATGAAACCATTAAAATGAAATTCAAATACACCAATCCCTATGGTCTATTCCTTATTAATATTCAGTGACACTGTTACATATTCATGAGAATGAAAAAAAAAACATTATATTCATGTTTCTAACACTCTCCTATTATTCCTTTAAATTAATTACATTTCAACCATTTACTACTGCATAAACCTCAATCCTAACTTATATAACATGGGAAACAATAATAAATATAAATAATTCAATGTGTATTTAAAACCACATTCATTGAAAATTCTTTCACATATTGTATTGATATAACTCCCTCTAGTGTGCAAAACCTGCAAATACATCCCATAAATTACCTTATGATTTCTTAAATAACTTTAAAACATTTCTGAATATGATGTATTTTAAATAAATAAGTTGTAAATACATAAAATTTAAAATTTTTATATATTATATATTGTAAATAAATATTGATTTATACATGAATTGATCAGCAACATTAAATAACACATAAATATTAAAAAATGTACCATTATTAAAATATTTATTATGTATAATGCATATATTGTAGACCACTATTTAATAAGACAGTGATGCAACATTTCTCATGTATTTTCATATTTTATTAGCTCTTATTTTTAATAGTGGTCTTATGGAAACCATTTCATTGAGGCCAGGCTTCCTACTTGCGTCCATTCTAACCTGCCACCATAGTTCCTTATTCTCTAAGATATCTTCCCATGGACCACCTCTAATATCACGCTTAACTTGTTCCAATACTAACCATGAATATTTAGCTTCTTTACATTCTTTCAGATGTTTGTATAATGCATTTGCCCCTTTTGCTCTACTAATATCATACATATGCTCATAGATTTGTTTTTTCAGGGACCTTTCGGTTTTGCCAACATAAAATGCGCAGCATTTCTGGCAAATTACCAGGTATACAACTCCTTGTGTATCACAATTGTAATACTCTTCACTTCTTATTTTCATTTTCCTACTTTCAATGTATACCTCTCCCTTATTCATAATATGTGGACATTGTTGGCACCGTCCACATTTAAAGGTACCCTTCTTTCTCAAACTGGTCCCTCTCTTCTCTAGAACATTTCTTTCTATCATATTGCATATACATGGTGGGTTTCTATAAATAACTTGTGGTACCATACATTTTATTTCCTCCATGTCCGTAAACGAAAGGAATTTGTCCCATTCCTTGCATATGATGTCTTTCATATTTTTATTAGTAGAGTTAAATTCTATAATTAGTCTTTTTTGTAATATTTCTTCATTCTTATTGGGTCCATTCTTATTCTCTTCCTTAAAGTTACTTTCCATGACTCCCTTTATAGGTTGAAATCTGTCTTTCCTACCTATTTCTACCTCCTTCCTAATATCATGAACAAATGTAGTAGGATAACCTATTTCTAAAAACATTGTTTCCAGTTTGTCACATTCTTGTTTGAAGTCTAAGTCTCTACTTGTCATCCTCGACCCCCTCACAAATTGTCCCTTGACTATATTTTTCTTACAGTGAGGGGGGTGTGAACTGTCGTAGTGTAGGTAGGAATTATAAAATGTTGTTTTTCTAAACACCCTAGTTTCAAAATTGTGGTCCACTTTAATAACCTCAACATCCAAATAATTTAGAGTATCTGCATTTATGACATATGTAAATTTTAGAAAACTTGTTGTCGCACTAATATATTCAAAAAATTCCAAAAACTTTTGTTTTCCTCCGGTCCAGAAAATTACAATGTCATCCAGGAATCTATGGTATAATATCCAATACTTTTTAAAACTGGAATTCATTATATAATAATCTTCCCATTGTGACAGGACTATATTTGCCTATGTCGGGGCACATGCTACTCCCATGGACACCCCTTTAATCTGTTGATAGTATTCACCATCAAAAATTAAAAAATTATATTTTAAAATTGTGTCCATGAGAGCAACTGTGGCTATTTTTTCTTCATGGGTCATTTTCTGATCTAAAAAAATACTTTGTTCAAAATAATCCATCCCTTCTTTGTAGGGAATACTCGAAAAAAGATCAATGATGTCAATAGTAATAAACAATAAATCATCTTTGTAAACTTCAGGTGTGAGCTCTCTTATAAAATCCCAGGAATCCTTTAATATGATCTTATTGTTGACCCAAATATGTTTAGCTTTTTCATCTACAAATTTTGCTAAGGGTACTGTCTTGGCCCCTTCTGCAGTAACTATGGGTCTTAGGGGGGGGTCATCCTGGTTTTTATGAACTTTGGGAATACCAAAGATTGTGGCTACCCTGGGCTTCTGAATTTCAAAATATCTGAAAGTTTTCATGTCAATTACTTTCTCTATTAACAAGGCTTGTAGCATTAAGTCAATTTTCTTATATGCTATTTCTATTTCATTCTTGGACACTACCTTATATTTACCTTCATCTCTTAATATAGAATTCATTTTAGCCTCATATATAATTTTGTCCATAATCACGATTCCCCCTCCCTTATCCGGTTTCATTATTCTCACACCCTTACTATTGATTAGGTCATCCAATACTTCCTTTTCTTTTTCCTTTAAGTTGTTTTTGTCATTGAACTTATTCCCTGTCATAGTTCTTCGGATTTCTTTTTCAATCACATTTTCTAGATTCTTTAATTGAGGCATTAAGGGTGGGTTATATAGAGAACTCCTAGTTAACCTTACCCCTTCTTGGTTATTTCCATGGAACCCAGCTCTTGAGGCTAAAATGGCTAAATTAACCTTCCTTATAAATAATTTGACATCGAGAATTGTTCCTGTTACCTCTCCTTTTTTAGTTGGGATGTATTTAAGACCCTTACTCAGTAAGTTAAAGTGTTCTTTAGTCAATATAATTTCACTAAAATTATAAATAGAGAAACCTTTGTATGTACTTTTATCATTTTCTGTTGTAATACCTAGTGAGTCATTCAAAATCTCACTTGGGGTGGGGGTACATTTTAATATCTTCCCCTCCCCCTTCTCCCTCCTCTCATCCGAAAATTTTCTCTCCTATACTGAGGGGGTTGAACTCTCTCTCCCTCATACTCCAAGGGTGGGAACTCAACATCATATATGTCTACTCCCCTCCACTCTTCTTCCTTATCCCTTCTTCTATTATTCTGTTGATAAGGTGTTTCATTGTATCTCCTTTTATTAACACCTACTGGGTTTGGGTAACTGGTCTTACTATTATATTCCTGAATATCTCTATGAAGTTTCCCCATCTTACGTTGTATAGTGATCTCACAATGTGCATCAATGTCTTTTCTAACTTTAAAATATTTCTCTTTTTCTTCTACAATACTAAAAACTAAATCATTCTTAATACATGTATCTAATTCATGAATGTCTCTCCCCAGTGTCTCTTGTCTTCTTTCATTTTCCTCTATTATTAACTGAACAATCTCTAGTCCACATTTGTTAAATACCTTTATCAAGCATTCATGAAACAAAGAGCCAATTTCTACATTATTTGGGTACTTATATACCCTAAGCCCCTTAGGGACTATTTCCTTTGTTAAACATTCATTGAGGTATGCATTTTCAATGCTTAATGTTCTGTATTGTGTCATTAATTTATTTAACTTATTTAATTTAACCATATAAGTGTCACCATCATTCCGGTTATTAGTAACTTTAGGTTTGTCACTTGTGAACAAGTATTCTTTTTGTAACCACTCAGTTGTGGTTAAACAGTCAAAAATAACAGTACCTTTAGGTGCTAGGGAAGATTTCGGTCTAGCCCCTTGCTGATAGTATGTTCTATCAGTCGCTTCCTTATTTCCTGCCCTTGCATCCAAAATCCTTGGCGTTCTTAATGGGTCAAAACTGGTGCCTTCATCCTCGTCAGGGTCGCCGGCTGGATCATCACCGCCAATAAGCTCCCTCTTTCATTTAGCAGTTGGCCCAAGTAACGCATCCGTTGGATCTCCATGTCCATTGACTTTTATTTTGGCAGGAAGTAGACTGCTGCAAAGAGGAGTGAGCAAGTCGATGAGTTCTGTTAGCTGTCCAATCAGCTTGCGTGTCTGCCCCACTTCCTCTTGCTTATCCGATTCCATAACTTAGTTTGCAATTGCAAAGTCCATACGCGACCAAACCACCAACAAAATAACTAGAACTCAGCAAAGGCTGGCTGTAGCTCCAAAATAAACCAGAAATTCTCCAAAGAGCCACAAAAGTCGCGAAACAGCAAATCTTAATGAAAACAGTTCAATTTATTAACGCACTTCACAGACAGCAAACAAATCGCGTTTTCGTCCCTCTCCACCAGGACTTCATCAGACAATGACATGAACATTCACAATAGCTTAAATACAAGGTTCATTATGCAATAAACCAATAAAACCATTAAAATGAAATTCAAATACACCAATCCCTATGGTCTATTCCTTATTTTGGAGCTACAGCCAGCCTTTGCTGAGTTCTAGTTATTTTGAAAAACATGTCGACTTATGGAGAAAGCATAACTACCTGAAGTTAAGCATTAAATACATACAAAGTTCTAAGTGAAAGTCGTAGGCTTAGTAAGACTTTGTATGTATTTGTATATTACTGAGGCACAAGACTAGGCAAGTGGTAGACTGTGCAGCATTTACTACTAATATTAAAAAAGGGGGTTAAAATGTTTTATATAGGGATATCCTTATGTGGACACCTTGTTGTTTGCTTTAAAGAATGGAAAGAGGGAGACTGGAAAAACTGAAAAGGGGGCGATACAACAAAAAGGGAGACAGAAAAAAACACATCGAGAGGGTTGTGCTGGAGGATGTGGGGGAGGAAGGGCACTATGGTTTTGGTGGGAGACAAACCCTTTATTTTTTCAAGATTTTTTTAATATGAGGGTAGTGAAGGGTGGGAAGTAGGTAAGAGTGTAGGAGAAAGGTTAAGGGAAGAAGGTATTATGATGAGTGGTGACAACAAGAGTCTCCAGTCCACAGTGTCTCAAACATTTCCAACACAGCCTCATATGTTTCCACTGCCAGATGGATTTGCAGTGGAGAATCCCGATGTTGAGGGGTAGAGACCTGTGGTGGTGTGGTGGTCAGCACAAATGGGGAGCAGCAAGTCTTCAAGCGCTGAAGAGAGACCTTGATTGGCTGAAGCCAACTGTATATGACCTGCTTCAGCATGCCCTCAATCTAGTCCCAAAAACCCTCATTCAGTGAGGTTTGCCAGGCTACGATATTACATGGTGCCTACAGACTGGTGTAACTACCCTGACCCTGCAAGGACTTCTCTGAACAAGCAGAGAGGGAACTCTCCCTATCCTGGGAGGTATGTGCCTGGGCTGTTCCTGAGGAATTTGGATCTGTAAAAAAATGAACATAATTGGGACAGAAAGAAAATGAAACAGGGAAAAGGAATGCTTAATTAAAACAAGAAAAACAGTGAAGGGGGACAAAAGAGAAAATACACACAATAAATTCACATATAATGTTGCACAGCATTCCATTTCTTACTTTAAAATAATTTTATTTTTATAAATTAAAGATAAATAGAACATATGGGAAGTGCTTATGCATACATGGGACTACTGATTTGGGAAGTGCATATGTGTATGTGGGATAAAGGATATGAGAACTGCTAATGCATATTTGGGATGAAATGATACAGGAAGTCCTTATGTATACTTGGGAAGAAAGAGTGTACTGCTATCATGTTTTGAGGGGTTTTACATTTTGCAGTCTACTATACTAACATAAAAAATAATATTTGTGCCTGATATGAATTTATTTGCAATACTGTTATAAAAACACCATTTAGAAATACTTGCATCTTATAGATATCAGTTAAAAATGGTTTACTATGATATTACTGAATCACAGTGGTGTGATTGCTCATATGAGTGAATCGTAACCATGAAAGTCAAAACAGTGACAATTTAATATGTTCGAAAATCAGCAAATCGAAAAGCAGATTCACTGATTTTCGAACATAAATATCGAAAGAAAAATGTAATCGCCCCCCACACCCCCCACTTTAATATTCAAACTCCGAAATCGCACTTCAGTGGAGAAAGGGACCATTTTCCGATCCCCACTATAGTGCAATCTGCCCCAGAATGTCGAATGTGCATTGAGCGAATGTCACTGTGCATTCACTCATTGCACATTCGAACCTTTTCCATTCGGCGTTTGCAAACTTTGCAAACTGCCTTTTGGACAATTGCAGTTCGCCCTTGTGCAATACGCACACATGAAGGTAAACCATTAAAAACTGAATACAGCACTTATATCTTTTAAATTTTGTTGCAGTAATGTATTCAATGCACTCTATTGCTTCATTTGTCATCCTTCATAAATTATTTCTTTATATTCATTAGGAAATCAGTTAAAGACAGAATACTGCACTTATATATTGACATATCTTTTATATTTGGTTGCAGTAACATACTGAATACACTATAGAGCTTCAGTTACCATCTTTTGTAAATGATTTCTTTATTTATCTATCTATCTATCTATCTATCTATCTCTCTCTGTCTAGCTATATGTATATGTATATATATATATATATATATATATATATATATATATATATATATATATACATATATCTATATATGGGTCATTATCAGTTGATCGAGTATTCAGGAACTCAGACTTCACATAGTTGAGACCATATGATCAAGTTTTGAAAACTCAAAGCTTTTAAAGGGAGATTGCAGTATAGTGAGGATTGGGAAATTTACACTTGTCTTCACTGTAGCATGATCTCAGAGTTGGTATATATAATTTGCAGGAGGTGTGGGGGATGTAGCCTCCAGCAAAAATATAAAAAAGGTAGATTTTTGCCGTTTTTTTTTTTTTTTTTTGTATTTGTTTTTTGATGTTCGAGTTTTCAGAAACTCAATCATATGGTCTCATTGATATTTATTTTGAGTTTCTGAAAAATTGATCATTTGCTCTCTCTCTCTCTCTCTCTCTATATATATATATATATATATATATATATATATCTATGTATGGATCTATGTTAGATGATCGAATTTCAGAAACTTGAAATTCAAATGGATGAGACCATATGATCGAGTTTCCAAAAACTTGAACATCAAAAAAAAAAACAAACAAAAAAACAAAAAAAAAAAACAACCCTCCCCCCACATAACTATATGTTTTTTTACATTTATGCAGGGGACAAGCCCCACTACACCCACTGTATTAGGGGCTGCACCCCCCCACCCCCTGCAAATTATATATACCAACTCTGAGATCACACTACAGTGAAGAAAAGGGTAAATTTCCCTAACCTCACTGTACTGCGATCTCCATTCAAAAGCTTCAAGTTTTCAAAAATTCTATCATATGGTCTCAACTATATGAATTTCGAGTTTATGAAAACTCAAAAAACTGATAAGGATCCATATATCTATATCCGTATCTATATCCATATAAAATTAAACACAGAATACTATTTACTACTTTATTTATGTTAACCATCAGCTTTAACCAGTCTAACCATTCTCCTACATTACTGATGCCTGGTATAATTGAGCTCATCATCAACTAGAACGAGAAGATATAAGGCAATTGTTGTTTACCTGTATTTCATCTATGTTTCTTAACATCACTGATAAAACTATTAGTAATATGCAAGGCATTTCATTTACTGCTGTGCTTGCTTACTATGCATTTTTAAATATTTATTACTATCTAGATTTTCATACTGGGCCAATCTTCCCTTTATTGCAAGTTATAAGTAACTTGTTACACATTCACAATTGTGAACAACTTGTCTGTTCATATGTTTTAAAATGTTATACTGTGCATGTTCAGGCAAAAGGTATATATGCTCACAGAAAAAATGTAGCAATTCAAGGAAGTTCCTTAGCTGTACATATACTTTGATACAATAATGTGTGCTTTGATAGTTTTCTGCATAATAACTGTAAGCATATAAGGGTATGTTTTAAAATGTATACAGAAGTAATGCGGCTGGTCATTTCTCCCTAAAGTATGTGCTAGTCATTCAGTTGACACTGTATCCTACATCCCCTCCCCATTAAATACTCTGAATAGAATGTGGTGCCTGACCAGGTTCAGGCATCTTGTATGTGCAGTTAATATTGTGGAAGAAATGACTGTCTTATACAGTCTGGACTACACAAACAAAATCCTTTCTATACAACAAATGTCTGGATGCACGTCAACTACTAACTTATGTAATGCAATACTGTAAATGAAATTATTTAGCAATGCAATTTTTTTGTTTATGTATAAATACATAATTTATATACATGAAAATAGTTGTAGATGTACTCATGCAGATACATATCTGTAATTCACACACACATATACATATATATATATATATATATATATATATATATATATATATATATATATATATATGTGTGTGTGTACAGACTTACATATTTTTCTATACTCATGTACAGAAAATTATATTATTACATAAGCATTCCATATAGCTGTATACAGATGCAGTTCTGTATACAGATATGTTTATGCTTTCTTTTGCATTATTATAATAGCATTATGAATGCATATTTGCAGTTACACATGTATCTTCTAGCAAACACCTTCAGTTATGCAACCTTCTTTTAGTTTAATTTTAAACCTATGGTTAATATGACCAAAAACGCAAGAAAAAATCTATACTTACAATAGAACTCTGATCTTCTCACCACTACCTGGTCAACTCACTTAGTCAGCTGGTTGGACCTACACTTCTGAAGCCACCATAACTGTGGCAGCAATGTAAGCTAGAGTGGGCAGTTCCTGTCAGGGAAGTCAGGTCCTCACCCAATTCCTTACAAACGTCTTTGTTACTGACTGCTTATTACACATACCTGGATCTTATCTAGGTACAACACACTAAGAAGGTAGTCTGCAATTTTGGGCTCCTTATCTGACTTGCTTGGAGCATGGCCTCATGCCTCTGCAGTTGCTGCCATCATTAGAAGTACCAACACTAGAACCAGAATGAAGAAGGTCTGGGCAGGGCTGTGGTTCACAAGTTTAGAACCACTGCCAATGGAGTTTGACTTCAACTTAACCAAAGACAATTGACCTGCAGAGGCATTAAACCAGGTACTGTTATTATTGGTAAGTTTGGTTTGACCAAAAAATGCTTTGTCCCTTACATGTTTTTTTAAGGAATTAAGGAAAACATTAACATTCTAGTCACATGGTCAGTATGCAGTTATTGTTTTTCTTTATATTACTTACAATTGCTATTGCTGTTGTGCATTGCCTTCACTACCCTTTTGGAGTATTATATTTGAATGTCATATATACATGCCTCATGCAGGAGCAGCAGTATTCATTTGTTGGGGGGGGGGGGGGTTGGGGGGAGTGGTCCAGAAATAAATATTCCTGTGTGTGTATCAACTTTTAATACATGTTGAGTGCTTTGCAGTGATAAGGTGTGCCAGATGATATTAGAATGACAGGGATTACAGTTCATGATTTGCAAACCCACATGCATATGATGCCATATTGTTTTTTCTAATCATATTCAACTTTGAGCATAACTGAGGCTATCCATATGTTCCTCCAGCATGCTGGGGACTGCTGAGGACTTCTGTTGACATCTCTGCTTTCTGCAGTTTCTGCAGATCATTCACATGAACCTGAAGCTGCATTCATGAGTAGATGAGACCTAGTTACATGGATAAGTGGCTTTACAGATTCACATATTACTGTGATTCATACAGCTAAGCATAAAAGGGCCTAATTTGCATACAAACCTATAAATGAACCTGACTTTACATGAAGCAGTTTAACACTGCCACATCAACTTGTGGTTAGGTGACAAATGACTTAGGATACTGTGGACTTTTTAAATTAAGAAAACATATTAGAAATATTAGAAATCAATATGAAACATTTAAAATAATGCAAAATTGAAGAGTTCACTTTAAGAAATGTTTTGCTTTGATCGTATCATTGGTATAGCATGACATCTTTAGTGAAGAATGTAAAGTTGTCATTTGTAAATGGAAAATCATGAAATCAGCAGTGGAAATGATCAGTGATCTCTGAAAAAATAATTTATTTTGGTGTCGTACTGATTGTGCAGACACTAGAAATGCAATGCTTGAATTGTGAAGTACTGAACTGGCAAAGATGTGTTGCTGGCTGAACAATATATCTTTACATGGAGATTTCTGAGTGTCACTGAAGAATGAAAAATGACAATATTGTGAATACAAGACTGTGGTAGGGCTAGGGGAAGGATGGCTCTGTTAACAAACTGGTTGCTTTACTGTTATGAATGTATTTATGACACTACAGACATTGCTATAGTACAACATTGCCTGGATAGAAGAACATTTTGCATGTGTACATTATTAGTACAGAGTTTGTGTCACCTACCTTTTTATATAAGGAAAACTGACATGCTTTCATTGCTGTGTTGTTTGACTGATGATTACCTCCAATAGTTTTTTATGTACAGCAGTGTCATATTTTGTATGTGAGAGTCACTGTTGATGAAGTTGCTATACATTTTCTAGTCATTTCCCCTTAGTACCAATTGGCTGCTATTTTTTTCTTTTTTTAGTTTCTTATAGAGACCTGTAGTGCTGCCTCCACATAGTCTTTTTTGCTGTTACTTGTGTTTGCACTGTATTTCCCTCCTAAAACTCCAATACTATAGAGACTCTTTATAGAGCATTCTTATGCCTGATCATAGTATAATTTTTCCAGCCTAAAGCCAGTGTAAACAGCCTAAAACCTCCTTTATGAGGTGCTTCTGTTATGCATAGAGTTTCCCAACACTAGCAATGTGTATAAACATAGCAGTCTAGACCTGTAGGTATTTTTAAGTTACAGTTCTCTAGCTGGAAGTATTTTTTGAACTGGGAAATCCTTATACGATCTATATATTTTGTTGTCCTAAAGTCGTTCACTTACTGAATGGATCTGAACTGAACATAGCTTAATACAGTGCAATTGCTAATCTCTTTTGATTGTACATAACACTATGTTTAGCTGAGTCTCTATGCTTTATAAGTTACCACTTGTTAGTTGTTAGTTTAAAGCAATAATCCAAATTATATTGTTTTTTGTTGTCTGCTTATCCTCTGTCCCCCACTCATCCAATATCAACTCTCTTCCTAACCCAACTCTTTATCTGCTCTCTCCCTTTCTAGCTCACTCAGCCTACCAACCTATTGTCTCCATTTCCCCCATGGCTGCAAGACCTTGCCTTTGACTGCGACTGGGTCCCAAGGCTCTCAGTGACTCTTGTGTGCAATACTTTAAGCAATGTATGCTGAAAAATGGTAAATAATAACTTACTTCTCTTGTACATTATTTAACAGTTACTGGGCTGCACACTAGCAGGGACACCAGCAGCTTTGCGGTCCCACTTTAATTAATTGTACTTCACCTTCAGCTCCTTGCTTTAATATTTCCAAACCTTACTTCTAGTTTTCCAGAGCTGTAACCTCACTCCAACCTACCTCCCCCTAACCTACATCACTACCTTAAAGTTACTTAAAAGGAACAAGTAAATAAACCTTTCAGTAGTAAGAGATTAGCACTCAGAGCTTTACCCAATCTGGCTTTAAGCTATCTTGCCATCCAAGTTAGTGCTTACAGTGACTGATAGTTTTAATTAGACAACTGCGAGCACACTGAGGACTGGGGCAAACCTGGTCCATTCACTCTCGCTACGCTCGGTCTCACTCTGCTCCCCTACCGTATGCCCATTCCCATCCAATCCCACTTTCATTACCTTTATACTTTTCCCAGGTTAACCACTCCCCCACACCATCTTCAAACTCCACCCACCACACTCTGTCATTCGCTCTTTGTTCTAATCTACAACACCCTCTATCTCACCATATATCTGCACACAGAACGTAAGGTCTCTCTCTCTCCCCTCTACTTTCATGTCAATACTCCCCTCTCACACCTTTTGTTTTTTCTCCTCTATCTCCTTTCTACATTCCTACCTCCCAATATTCTATTTCTGCTCTACCCACCTCAGCTCTAGACTACCTTCCAACCCCTCACAAACATGCATCCACTCTTTGTTATCTTTTCCTGCTTAAGTATTCTAACTATTTCTACTTCTTACGGTGGCACCCTGACCACAACTGTGTCATATCCTTCCCTATCTCCATATAAAGTTACACACCACTACCAATTGCTCTCTCACTATTCTCTAACTGCACTACACATTACTACAAAATTAAAATCCTTCCACTCAGTACTCAAAAAAACAGACCTAAGTACTTTCCTTGTTTCCCCCCTAATGTTCTCCAAGTTAAATTTCCTAGTTAACTTACTATGCTTTGGTGACATTCACCCCAGTCCTGGTCTTCACAACACTAGTCCTTCCCACAGTTCCACTGATAGTCCTAACATCTTTCCAACTTCTCCTAATATATCCACCACCCCTCACCTTACTACTTCCTCTAACTCCATTAACCTCCATACTTCCAAAAGCCTCACTATATTCTCTCTTAATATACAAAGTATATCAAATAAAGTATGTCCTCTTCACACCATGATCACTCAGTATATACCAGACATTCTAGCACTCTTGGAATCCTGGCTACAACCTCATATCTCTAACTCAGAATTTCTTCTCCCAGGCTATAATATTTCCCAACTTGACTGTCACTCTAAAAAAGCTGGAGGTGTACCCATTCTATATTCATAACAACTCTCACTTTACCCTCTTCCCACTCCCCCCCCTAACTTTCATCCTGCTGAGGTCCTTATAATCAATTGTAAACTCAATAATCACAAAATACTTGTTGTTGCTGCAATCTACATTCACCCTGGAAACAACATTTCTATCTTAGAACCTTTTCTCTCCTGGATCTCTGATAACATCACCTACAAGACCATTATCCTCTGTGATGTTAACAGAGACTGGTCCACTTTTAACTCCGACTTTCCCAGTACTTGCATTAACCTTTATGGCTTCACTCAACTTATCTCTACTCCTACTGGATATACTAAACAAACCAACAATGGCACAATTATTGATTTGGTGCTAACTTCCAACCCAAACATCTATCACAGTCCATGTACTCTTCTTGATTCTCTCAGTGACCATCTTCCCATCCTTGTGCATAGACAGTCTCCTCAACTTCATAGATTTCACTATTATAAATACTGCTTCAAACTCTCTAACTTGAACCCTACTACCTTCAATAATATACTTTTCTCCTTCAGCTGGTCCTTCTTGCTTAACCTACCTTTAGATGAGGCCATCTCCAAATTCAATGAAATCTTCATTAATATCCTGAACTCTCTGACCCCCATCAGAAAAAAATTAGACTAAAATCTAGCTTTTCACCTTGGCTAATACAACCCACCATTAACCTTATGCTACAGAAAGACAGAGCCTGGAGGCTATGGAAAAGAACTAATCTCCCAACTCATCTACAAAATTAGAGAGCACTCAGGAACTGTACCAAAAAGCACATTGACAATGACAAAAAACAATACTATCAGAAACCACTAAATAATCACCACTCTGACCCCAGCCTATTTTGGAACAATATTAACAAGATTCTTTATCCAGGCAAGCCTTCCACACCTAGTCCCTGTCCAAATAGCTCTGATGTTGATACTGCTACTCTTCTAAACACTTTCTTCATCAATTCTATCAAATATTTTACTACAAATATGTCTACAAACCCACCTTCTAATGATAGTCTCCTTACTTCACCTACCTCCACTGTCTCTCTAAAACCAGCATCCACTGCATACATCAGATCTCTCTCTCTAAACTCAAGACATGCTCCCCTTCTGCTGACAGCTTACTCACGCCATTTCTCAAAATTGCCTCAAATTCACTTGCCTACTCAATTTCTATATTTATCAATCAATGTATCCTTGAAAACACTGTGCCCAAGCTATGGAAAAAAAATTTTATGTCATTCCTCTCCATAAAGGAGGAAACTCTACAGACCCTTCCAACTACCACACCATTGCAATCCTATTTCCCCTCTCCAAAATTATGGAAAAATGTGTTCACAAACAAATCTTTGAACACCTCATGCAGAAAAATTTAACACCAGCACAACATGGTTTTCATCCCCATCATAGCATGCCACCACTCTTATAACTTTCACTCAGACCATTGCCAAAGCTCGTGATGAAAACAAACTAGTCTCTTGTCTCTTCCTAGATTTATCTAAAGCTTTTGACACTGTATCCCACAATCTGCTTATATCTAAACTTAAAGACCTTAACCTCTCCCAATCTACTATACTCTGGTTCACTAGCTACCTCTCTAATAGACTCCAATCTGTCAGGTGGCTATCAGCCTCCTCTCCCTTCCATCCTGTTTATACTGGAGTACCCCAAGGCTCAATACTAGGGTCCCTCCTCTTTAACATTTTTACAAATAATCTTTGCTCTTCCTGCCCCCACTCCTCTCTTATCCAATATGCTGATGATTCCACTATCATATCCTGTTCTGATAATCTCTCCCACCTTTTATCCCTTAACCAAGACTCACATCTGTCTGCTGAAAAATGGCTAACTAGCAACAAACTACTACTTAATCCAAAAAAAAAAAACAAAACTACTTCTGTTCCTTCCTAAAAACCCACAACATTACAAAACCTCCTTCTCAGTCTCATCTCTTCTCTCAACAACACTACTATCTCAGCAGAAACTCATACCAAACTCATTAGTGTGGCTATTGATAACAAGTTTAAGTTTGACATCCACAATCTACAAGCCATCAAAAAACATACCAAAAACTAGGCCTACTATGTAGAAATAAAAATACCTCACAAAGAACACAAAACAATCTCTGACACAAGCTTTTCTACTACCTACTCTCTTCTACGCTGCACCTATTCTCACTAACTTACAAACCAACCTCATGGCTAAACTTGAATCTACCTACAATAAAATAGCTAAATTTGCTGCAAATCTCCCCTACCGCTCCCACCACTGCACTTCCCTACAAAATGTTCTATGTCCAGAAGCTCAAAATCAATTCTTATTTCCACAATTCCAGTTTGCTCACTCTAATCTTGCAAATCCCTCTCACTGCCCTGCCCTCTCTACTCTAATCTCTCCCTACACTCCCAAACATTGTCTCTGCAGTGCAGACCTGCATCTCCTGGAAGTCTATAAGCCCAGTAAATAAACTGGGAAACTTCTTTATAGTCATTCTGTTGCTAATATCTGAAATAAACTTCCCCTAGACCTAAGACCAACCACTAGTACTTCCTGTTTCAAAAAATGTTAAAAGATTATATGGTCAAAACATGGTCTTGCCCCTGTCTCACTCCAACCTGACCTACCTCTCCCCATCTTTTTTCCTCCCCCATCTCTGCTAGTACTATATCAGTGATCATCCATACCCCTATTTATTTCATCTATCTTCTTGCAGACAATCTACCTAAATATCAAATAAGAACTGTAACATAGCTTACTTTTATTATACTCATCATGCCGATGAAATTGTAATTGATTGTTTTGCTAACTGTTAAATGCAGCTTTACCCTTTGCACATATGGAACTAAATATGTTTTCTCCAAAAGTCTGTCTCTGTACTGGCATACCTTAGAATTTCTTTATTGTAATCAGTAGTAGGCACCCTACTGTTGTATTTGTCATGGTTCATGTATTTTCTGTTTATTCATTCATGGTTTATGTTTTTCTTTTGTTTTGGAGCTTTTCTCTTCGTGCCTCTGCTGAAAAAGGGCTTCTAGCCCAGTCAGACTAACCTGGTTAACAAATGTCAAATAAATAAATGTTAAATAATGATGCAGAACCAGAGATAAAGCCAGAGAAAGGACAACTTCAGTCATGAGGAAAACCACATCCTCATGACAGCCCCTATGACATATGGCAAACGTCTGTTTTGCAAAAGGAGGGTGGCAAATCAAGCTGGAGAGCAAAAGCCTGAAAAAAAGTTGTAATAGGATCATAGGTAAGTACTAGGCTTGCTGCCCTTGTGCGCCATTTTAAGCCTAGTCAGTTTCCCTTTTTTGTGCTCGAATTAACCCATCTCAGTTGGTTAGAAACTGGCCTTACCCATCCCATGGTTGACAACTATACATTACCATAATGAGAATAACTGTACCCTAATGAGAATAACTGGGATCATACCATAGATAATTTGACGGGGACCTATGCATGGGATAAAGCATTTAGGAGCTGTCTCTTTCCATTAGTAGTACAAGGAGCAGTCCTGGGGTAAATTTTCTGTTTTCTGTCCATAGATCCAAGTTGTGTTTGAATCTGGACTGTGCCGAACCATTCTGTTGATGTTGCAGAAGAGGTTTAGATCCCTAGACTGAATATTTCTGGTGCATTTGACTTGCAGATATGCAGAAAGTCCATCAGTAATGGACATTAATGCAGCTGATGGAAGAAGCCACACATTAACACAGTGCAAAAGAGGGCAGATGATATGGTAGATGTGCTAAAGCCATGATGAGGCAGAGTACAATTGCCAGTACCATTACTGGCTGGGGGGCTTCCATCAATTATTTCTTTAATGCCATTTAAGGAACACCTCCTCTACATCAGTGAGGATTACAATGACACATAAGATAACACTGGAATAATCAGTGCTGCATGAAGACTGGCTACTACCAATGTCTGCAGCAGCAACATGTGTTTGCTCAGGACAGTTGGATAAAAACAATAGCATACATTTATATAGAGAAATGAACGCTGACATGGAATGATTACATTAAAC
Organism: Protopterus annectens; assembly: GCF_019279795.1. Lineage (NCBI taxonomy): Eukaryota > Metazoa > Chordata > Ceratodontiformes > Protopteridae > Protopterus > Protopterus annectens. The sequence goes on along the minus strand of NC_056733.1, from coordinate 335,405,923 downwards.
AGATAACAATTTCTAGTAACAGGTGACCCTTCTACATCTACACAGAATAGCAATGAAGGCAGTGCGCATGGTTAATCTTCCCCAAACCTCCTAAATAAGCACAAAGTAGTATATGCTATTAATTTATTGGTAATGTTTTCAAATAATTTTTTTACAGGGTCAACAGCAGAAACAAACAGTTTCACTATACTAATAAATTTGGATTATATCATCAGCAGAATGGCTGTTGAAGATGATGATGATGACAACATAGTTATATTTATGAGGAAGCCTGAAGAAAATGGCACAAATTTGCAAGTTTAATGGCAAGATCTCGCAACCCAGAAAATGTTAGTAACTCTGCAAGAAGTGACAGTGCAGCACAAAGTCAAGCACATACTGACATTATAATCCAACTTGTACAGGGAGAAAATGCCTGTACTTTTACACCAGTATCTTCAAACCCAGACTGACATTTTTAGGATGATGGCAGACATTCAGAGGTACCAATGCCCACAGTGACACTTTAACAAAGGAGAGTTTGGCAAAGGAATTTGTCATAGCTACCCCAGGAAACATGTAAAGCATTAGCTGCCCAACAGTAAATGTGATGTGACTTTGTTAGGGCTCAGAGTACTGTCATAGAGAGTCAGCCTGAAATGTTGAGTCTTCATGGACATATATGGAAATGGCAGGGAGTAGGGATAATGCTATGATTTCAGTGATGCATAGTGTTGAGGCACATCAAACATCTGTGACCATCTCCATTAGTACACGAGTCAGTCTTGGGGAAGAGGACTGGGTACTCTCAGGACATGTGGGGGCAGATTACATGAGACTACAAAGGCTTCTCAAGAAAGTAAGTAATTAGTTGGGTAGTAGGGGGGGAATAAGTAGAACAGATTTCATGTTGGCCAAGTCAGCATTCATCTACACCTAGAAGAACCTCTCATTCAAGGTCCTGGTCTCACAACACTGTCAAATCAGAGTCTTCAGGGCCAGCTGCATCAAGTAGGTCTCAACAGCAGACTGACTCATCATCTAGCTCTCATGACAGCCCCTCTTTGAAATCACTTGTGCCATCACCTAGCCTATCTTTAAGAGATATATATGACACATTTGACCTTGACCTACTGTAATTCAAGTGTGACATTTCTGTTACTTACAATTTCATCTTTACAAACACTGTCCAATGTTTAACTTAAAGGGGCAAAATTTATTTAAAAAGGGGGGAGGGACTTAGGACACTTTGTAAGTGTATGCATTTAATTCCTGTAATGTTACTGCTTAAAATCTCATTAAACTGTTGAAAGAAAGCTGTATGTCATAAAGTAAGATTGCAGTGATTAACACCATTAATGCTGTATCCATTGACATTGTTATAGCTGGCAAATACCTACAACTTAAAAAGTAGTAATACACAGCTTTTTAGGGAAATGCTAATAAGAAAATTACATGTTAAAATGAGTAACCTGCCATGTAAACAAACCCTGCTGAAACTTTACCCTCACCACTGCAGAAATTATATTTTTTGTCTCTCAGGCCACATATCATTGTATATGATAAAATAAACTAATCAGATATGCAGTACCTCAACAGACAGTTGTTCCCTTATTGACCAACTTGTATTGTCTATATTTGCAGCACAAGTATATGATCAGCACTGACTGCTCTTATCCAAGAGGGGCATGGGTGAAACACCCAGAATAAATGTATGGTCTCCCATCCAGTTGTCTACGTTATGCTTAAATAGGGTCATTGAGGAGCTCTGCTTTATGTAAATTGGGAGTTTGTTCCAGAGGAGTGGCAATCTATGAAAGACATATCTGTCTCTCCAGCATATCCTGTTGATGTTGCAGGCTAGGTTAAGATCCTAGAGTGATTGAATCTACTCCCATGTGACTTGTGGAGGTGGGCATTTCCATTAGACCTGGGTCTGAGACTGTTCTGTAGGCCAGGCAAAAGTCGCCTCTCAGCAGCCTAAAAGATGTAGATTACAGTGACAGGGCCTTCAGTCTGTCCATACAGGCCATGTGTGGCAGACCCTGAATTCTCTTGGTGAGAAACCTCTGAGGTTTGTCCAGCTGCTGCGGGTGTCTGGTGAGGTACATACAGAAGGGAGCATTGCACTTTATTAGTGGTCTGATGAGAGATGAGCACAGGAGAGTTATAGCATTCTTAGCTCTGGATGTGATGCCCTTATTTATGAGATGTGCACCATAGAAGGCAAGGCCTTCTTTACCAATGTGGACACATGGTGATTGAAGTTAAGGTTGCTATCATCCTGTGTGCCCAAATCTGTCATCACAAGGTTTTAGCTAAGGGGATTACTGTTAATATTATAATGTGCAGGGACTTCCCCTTGGCCAAAAGGGATGATAACACATTCTTTTGCATTTATTTTGAGACTGTGGCTTTGGCACCAGTCATTTGTTTGTGTAAGGCATTTTTGTAGTATGTCACCATTGTTGGGAGTACTCAATGATTGCACCCAGTTTGCAGTCATCAGTGAACATGGTAAGCCAGAGGCCATCTATTTTTCCATGGACATCTGAGAAACACATTCTAATCAGTAGAGGGCCCAGCACAGATCCTTGTGGTACAGCAGTGGTAACTGATCTGCTGCTAGAGGTGGAATCTCCAACTTTGACTGTATGTGTTCTGTCAGTGATCCAGCTGGCTACACATCTAGTGACATATGGGTCACTGTGTGAGTTTATCAATGATGCCTGAGTGAGTGATTGTGCCAAAAGCCTTGGCTAAGTCATGATAGACTGTAAGTAGTGTTTTGCCTCCATCCATGGCTTTGGTGGCATACTTGAAGAAGTCCACCAGGTTTTAATAAGCATGATCTACCCTTAACAAAGCCAAATTGTGTCAGGACAAGAGTTTGAAAGTCACTAATGTCTTTGTTGATAAGGTCCATGATTATTCTCTTCATGGCCTGGCAGATACAGCTGGTTAGGCTTAGGAGTCTACAGCTCCCAAGGTCAGTTGACAGACCCCTATTGTACAAGGGAATTACTATTGCTGTGTTCCACACTGCTGGGAAAGAGCCAGTACTTGCACTGTGGTTGAAGAGAATGCCAAATGGTTCTATTAGGTCCTGTTTTAGACCATTTAGTAGGCAGCCTGGAATGTTATCCGGTCCCATAGAGGCTGTGTTTTTGGCCATTGATTGTGTGATTATGAAATGATGTTTGGAGATACTAGGTAGTAGATTTGTAACAGGTATGCTTTAGGGTATTTCTGTTGGGGATGGGTGGGTGAAGTTTGTCCCACATCTGTCTGGTAGTATGTTGGCAATGTCCTCAGGGTCAGTATGAGTGATACATCCACTACAAGTACAGCACAAAGCTGGCCTTTCACTTTTAGATTTCTGATGTAGCTAAAGAGTGCCTGATTATCTTTAGCTAGGGATTCTATTTAAGCTTTGTACTTGGTTTTAGGGGACTTTATAAGCTAGCTAATTTGCTTGTTGAATCTGTGGAGGGTGTCCTTCATCAGCTGAGTCAGTGCCCTCTTGTTCGACACAAAACAGAGTAGCAAGAGCAACATATCCTTGTCTGTGCCATAACAGTAGCTCAGCCTGGGCCCACCCCTTCGAAAGAACATTATACCCTTGTAACTGCCATGACAGGAAACTACCTTGGCTACCCATTCCCAAAACAGCAGTCTATGCTTGTTTGTGCAATCCAACCTGCCCTTCATTTTATGGCAACTGCATATCATAGTGTCCCCAGTTAATATTCTCACACATTTTAAGGTAAATGATATAGACTGACTTACACACTGCATGTCTCTGAGTACTGGTCATATAACTGATGAATGACCAAGAAACACAGAAATGTAGGACACAGCTGCATATTTGCAAGGAATAATCATAACAGCTTGTGTGATCAATAAGTGCACTACATCCAGATATATAAAAACTCACAAGTAGTATGTATCTGGATCCAGAGATAAAACACAAAATGAACCACAAACTGCAGTAATACACCTTCTAAAACCACTGAAACATTAATAATCCACAAATATGGTTAAGCTTTTTTGTCTACACCTGTAGACATTGTCATCACAAAAAATCTGTTAAAAACATTTAGGAAGTGACATGCCTCCAAAATGCTTCAATTGGAATTTCATGTCTAAAAAAGCCTTGTGAAAATAACTTTAAAGAGCCTTAAAAGGCACTCGGTATTATCAAGTAAAGCTGAAAATCATTTGAGGCATAAAATAAAAGAAAAATAATGATACAATATGATTCACTAATTTACAAAAAATATAAACATAAACATCTTTAGTTCCAATCCTTTAGTTTCCAGACAATACAGAAAATCATAGTTTGTTGGCACATTTTCTTCAACTCGCTGGTGATAGATACACTGAGGACAGCAACCACATTTAACTATTAAGGGAAAGTCCCTCTGTTGAGTCTTTAATTCTCTCTCTCAAGAATACTCTTAATGTTGGGTTATTTCTGTAAGTGAAACTTAGCAGTGTCATATTTAGTCTTTTAGAATCTTCTTGACAGTTAAACACATTCCAATTCTTCCTGATAATGTGTTTAAATTGCTTCACATCCAAACTGTGCTGCATCACCATATTGTGCCATAAAGAGTGTGTTGTATGATTAGTGGAATTAGTAGAGTCAATCACAGCTTCCACTAGAATGCCACAATTCAAACTGTACAGGAAAATAGAGGCATATCTATCATGCTTTTCTGCCCAAATATGTTCTTGCATAGAGTTAAGCAGGGATTCAGGATATCCACAACCACTAGACATCCGCTTAAGCACTTCAAACTCTCTGATGCATGCGTCATCATTGGATGCAAGTCTGGATATTCTGATTATTTGACTTTTAATGATCCCCCTCTTCTTTCTGATGGTATGGCTGACAACTAGTAAAGAAAAGAAATGTGTTGAAGAAGGTGTGATACATACATCCAAATAGTTAAACAAATTCATGATTGGTGCAGTGAGTAAACTTCAAGAAACTAGTAGTGTGTTCTACTTGAATCATAAACACACTGAGTTCTATTTCTGTACCTTGCCAACTAAAAATACAGTCATCCAGGTACCTAAAGTACCCAATACACTTTTTAAAGGCTGGTAGTTTAAATAATATGTACAGCTTCCATTTAAGTAGAACATCGTTGGCAAACATGGGAGCATATGCTGCCCCCATAGCGATACAAAGTTGCTGTTTAAATTAATTTACATTAAATACCAAAACATTGCTAGTAAGAACAATTTCCATGATTTCCTGGATCAGTGATGTTTCTGTTTCACTACTGCAGCCAAATCTGCTGACCATTTCCCCAAACCATCTCAAACCTTCATTGTGGGGAATCAAGAGAACAAACTTTATATGTCACTCATGGCAAAAATGTAATCCTGATTGGTGTCTACTTTGAGAAGTTTGTCTAAAAGGTCCCAAGAGTCACCCACAATGTGATGGAAGTCGCTAACCATGTCTTACCTTAACATTAGTTAATTTTGTCAGTGGTTCCTTAGCTAAGCCATCCACTGCAACGATAGGTCTCATTGGTGGATCATCTTATTTTGGAGTGGATTTTGGGAATCATGAACATTTTTGGAATGATGGGGTTTGGGACCCTTAAAAATTGTATAATTCCTGTGAGATGTTATGGAGCAGGAGTAGCTCATCCAGAACTACTTTGATTCCCAGATAGGCAATATTAATCTCATTGAGAGATACGGTGGTGTATGTATTATTGTCACCAAGGAGATTGTACATTCAACCAGAGTAATCGTGTATGTCCATAATCATGAGCCCTCCCCCTTTGTTTGGTTTCATACATCTAACATTTGAGTTAGATGTTATAGAGTATAACATTTCTCTGTCTTGTACAGAGAGATTGTGAAAGGTGTGCTGGCACTTCTAAGTATTTGTCTGAATTCCCTTTCACACATTTTCTCAAATATATTCACAACCGGGTATAAAGGGGGGTTGGCAATGCTCTTCCTCCTGAGGCCATAACTGTTGATCATTAACATCATGATGTTAGCACTGAAGAAGGGGAAACCTGAAAGCTTTGCTGTCATTAAAAATAAAGTGGAGAGAATTTAACTGAGTGTTTCTGCTATCCTTTTTTTCTTTGTTTGGCTATATGTTTCGTATTGGATACAGTTTGCCACAGTAAAGGTATTTTTTGCTGCTTGAGCCATAACTGTTGATGTCAGCTCCATTCTTATCTGCATACAATAACTATAAATTCAATTTACTCAAAAATAACTTAAGATCCATGAGCATTTCCAAAATTTTGGCCCTACTCGAAGGAATAAAATTAAAGCCTTTAAGAAATAAAAAGTGGTGTGCTAGTTCGATATTGATATCAATAAAGTTGAACATTTTAAAGCCATAAAATGATGTAATACTCACTGCATGAGTGTCAATGTGTATACCATCAGTACAGGTTTCATAACCTGGGTTCACCATTTCTAAAATCTCTGCTTGCATTTGCTGTTGGTCCTGTTGTTGAATTTGCATCTTGTCAAACCTGTTCTGATACTGAAGTTCTGTGACCATTCTGAATTCTCTCTGTGTGGGTTTGCCAATCTCTCAAATCTTCTTGGGTGAAGTTCCTCTAAAGGGACCTCTGTGTTACCCATAACATCATTGTTGTCTACAGGATGAGAAACATTGTCTCCTGGAAAAGAGGGTACATGGTATTGTTTTACTGATGGGGGTACACTGTCTTGTTTTGATAATCTGTGTTGTCATGAATCAATTTTTTGTCCTTCTTGTGTTTAATCTGTGTGAGCTTGCTGTCTGTAACTTCAAAAGTATTTATTATTTATTTATTGGCATTTGTTGACTGGGAAAGTCCACTGGATCAAAAAAACATTTTCAGTGAAGGCCTGGAGAGAAGCTCCAAAGATACAGTTATGCAGTGAACAAAGTTCAAAAATTATATAGTTTACAAAAATTTTTTTTTTACATAAAAGCATATTTAGAAGATGAAAGCAAAATGTAGTTTATAACAACAAACAATAAAGCAGGGCTTTAGTCAATTCAGTTTAATATACTTTTATAAATCATACAGTGTAAAAAGGTGTTTAACCATTTTTATGTTTTTGCATCAACTTGTGAGAATGTGTTGGATAAGCTATTTTATTTTATTTTTTTTTAAGGAGGTTTGTTCAAGTGATTACAGGTACACATAAGCGTTTTAAGGTAGTGTTTTTTAGTGCTGATTTACATGTTTTTGTAGAGTCTAGTTAAGTAATAGATGGTGGCAGAGCATTCCGGAGTTGGCTACTGTATGAGAATAAAGGCATTGCCTGACTGTCTTGTTGGGTTTAGTTATGGTTAGGAGTAGTTTATTAGAAGACCTAAGATTTCAGGTAGGTGTATATGTATGTACCATATCTTGAAGAGAAGGGCAGTAATTTGGGTTATATAGCAGTTTGTGAGTAAGAGTGAGTTGGGTGTAATATAGGTAATGGGGGAATTCAAGCCAATTTAAAGTTTTAATGGCTAGGTAGTGATGTGTGCAAGTTTGCATGTTGGTGGCAAAGTTTGCTATTTTGTAGTAGCATGATTGTAATTTAGTCATGAGTGATGTGTGTAGGTTAGCAAAAATGGGGCTACCATAAAAGAAGGATGGGAGAAGTAGACTGTTTGCTTTATTAAAATGGGCTCTGAGCCTTCAAAAGTCCAAATCTGCTGTAATGGAATCAACTAAAATGTAGATATATTGTTTTTAAATGTATTCAGGCATCTTTCATTTTCCTTAATAATGAATCTTGTAAGTTCTAAGCCAGTGTGGTCAAATAATTCCAATAATTCTGAATGGAACACTGAATTTACTTCTACTCCCTGTAGATACTTCCAGATTCTAAGGCCCTTGGGGACATGGTCTCTTCTAGTACTTCCACTTAAAATACATTGTCAAGTTGAATAGTTTTGAACTTAAAAGGATTCTTTTCCAGTTCTAGAATTTGTTAATGTAAAGACAAAAAAAGACCTTCATTAGCACAGATGTATTCTCTACTATTAACTGGTATAACATTGTCCAGCCATTTGTTTATATTGACAACAGATGTAAAATCATGAACATCAGCAGTAGAAAAAATGTTACCTGCTGAGTAGCTGGGCCTCTGAGTTTGCAGAGAAGTTGTACTGTTATTAGTGTTGTTGGTAGCTGTCTTCCCAAAGTTCACTCAGTTAATTTGAGTCAAGACTTGAGTAAGCTGCTCAATAAGTAGGGCAAGGTTACCACATTCTTCTGGGAGTTAAATAGTCCATCTGGGAAAAAGTTCTGTGAATGAGAGCTAACATATCCAGGTAACCATCAAAAAAGTTACAAGCAGTACGTTCCTGGAACCAGAGATAAAAGACAAAATGAACCACAAGCTCCAGTAATACAGCTTCCAAAATCACTGAAACTTTAATAATCCACAAATATTGTTAAGCACTTTCATCTACACCTGCAGACAGCATCAGAATCATTTTTAAAAGAAACAAATCATGTTAAAGACATTCAGGAAGTTGCACACCTCCAAAATGCTCCAATTGACATTTCATGTGTAAAAAAAGCTGGGGAAACTTTGTAAAATAACTTTAAAGGGCCTTAAAGGGCACTCAGTATTATCAAGTAAAACTGAAAACCAGTTGAGGCATAAAATAAAATAAAACAAAAATACAATATGATCCACTAATTTACAAAAAAAAAAAATAATAAACATAAATATCTTCAGTTCTAATTCTGTAGTTTCTAGACAATACATTAAATTATAGTTTGTTGGCATGTTTTTGAAACTCACTGGTGATAGATACATTCTCAGTAATACCAGGTGTGTTAGTGGCATCTAGTTTAAGTTACCAAAATAATTCCTTGTTCAAAATTTTGTTTTTCCAATCACCAGAGAGTGGAGAAGCTCTCACTTGCTCAATCACTGAGAATTCAAAGTGCTTGAAACCACCACATAGCACAGAATGTTTTGCAAGGGCATTCTTATTGTTGACATGTTTAATAGAGTAATACTGCTGGTAAATTATACTGTTTAAAGTAATGTCAGTCTTTCTAATGTAAAAAAAAACAAACAAACACTGGGAGCATGTAGCCTGATAAACCACTATCTCAGAGGTGCAAAAAAATTTTCAACCAATAGTAGCTCTCTAACTTTTGTCAAAAAGCTCCCCTTTTTATTTGGTTTCAATGTGACAACACTGAGGACAGCGACCACATTTAACCATTAAGGGAAAGTCACGATCAGCACATTTGGCTGCATTAGTGCAACAGAAACATCATGATCCAGGAATTCGTGGACATTCTTCTTAGTAACAATTTTTTGGTATTTCATGGTGAATACTTTAAATAACAACTTGCTGTCACTATGGGGGTGACATGTGACCCCACATTTGCCAGTGGTGTTCTACTTAAATGGGAGCTGGACATATTATTTAAACGACCAGTCTTTCGAAAGTGCATTGGGTACTTTAGGTACCTGATGACTTGTCTTTTATTTGGCAAGGTACAGAAATGGAATTCAGTGAGTTGGTTCAAGCAGAACACACTACTAGTTTCCTAAAATTTACTCACTGCAGTAATCCTGATTGTGTTAACTATGTGGATGTATGTATCACACGTTTACTTGACAGTGAAACTAAGGTGTATAGGAAGCCCATCTTCTGCATCTCATTTCTCTTCTTAACTAGCTGTCACTGATACCATCAGAAGAGGGGGATTGTCAAAAGTCAAATGATCAACATATCCAGACTCATATCAAATGAAGACACATGTATCAGAGAGTTTGAAGTGCTTAAGTGGATGTTTAGCAATCGTTGGATATCCTAAATCCATGCTTATTACTATTCAAGAACTTATTTGGGCAGAGAGGCATGGTAGACATGCTTCAATTTTCTGGTATAGTTTGCAGTGTGACATTCCAGTGGAAGCTGTGATTGACTCTACTAATTCCACTAATCAAACAACATGCTCTTTATGGAACAATATGGTGCTGCACTACAGTTTGGGTATGAAGCAAATTGAACACATTATCAGGAAGATTTGAAATGTATTCAACTGTCAAGAAGATACTAAACAACTAAGTGTGACAACATTAAGTTTCACTTACAGAAATAAACCCAACATTAAGAGTATTCTTGACAGAGAATTAAACACTCAAAACAGGGGAACTTTTCTTTAATGGTTAAATGTGGTCACTGTTCTCAGTGTTGCCACATTGAACCAAATATGAAGGGGAGATTTTTGACAAAATTAAGAGAGGTACTAGGGGTACAAAATTTTCTTGGACCTCTCAGGGAGTGGTTTATCTGGCTACATGCTCTCAGTGTTTGGATTTTTACATTGAAAAGCTTGACAATGCTTTAAACAGTAGAATTTATCAACACTATTACTGTATTAAACACATCAACAACAAGAATGCCATTACTAAACATTCTGTGCTGTGTGCCGTTTTCAAACACTTTACCTTCTTAATGATTGAACAGATGAGCTCTTTTCCACTCTCTGTTGACTCAAAAAACAAACTTTTGAACTGGGAATTATTTTGGCAACTTAAACTAGATGCCACTAACAACCTGTGGATTAATGAGAATGTATCTATCACTAGTGAGTTGAAAAAATGTGCCAACAGACTATGATTTTCTGTATTGTCTGGAAACTACAGGATTGGAACTAAAAATGTTTATGTTTATATTTTTTTGTAAATTAGTGGATCAAATTGTATTTTTTATTTTATTTTATTTTATGCCTTAACCGGTTTTCAGTTTTACTTGATAATACTGATAACCCTTTAGGGCTGTTTAAAGTTATTTTACAAGGCTTCCTGGCTTTTTTACACATGAAATGCTGATTGGAGCATTTTGGAGGGGTATCTCTTCCTAAATGTTTTTAACATGATTTTTTTTTTCTTTTAACAACAGTTATGTTGATGTTTGCAGGTGTAAGTGCTTAACCATATTTGTGGATTATTAAAGTTTTAGTGATTTTGGAAACTGTATTACTGGAATTTGCGGTACATCCAAATATATAGTACATTTACAAATAAAGGGTTATGCCTTGATATCAGTGTGCATTCAGTTGCACTTGGTTGTGTTGGGGATTACATAATGTACTTGCTGCAAAGCTGTTTGTGGGGCAAAGTTGTATATGTGTCCCTCCTGTTTTCTGATGGTACATTGCAGTGAGAGCTGGGATCCAGACCTATGTAGTCATATTTCATGTGTATTAACAGTTCCTACTGTGTATGTCACAGATTGATTTTCTACATTTCAACTAATTCTCCATGTTTTATACTTTGTTTTTTTATGTTTCTATTTTGGGGCCATTGTTTGCATGATGCACTGTTTAGCAAATTGGATTTGGTTATGTGCATCTCATCTGCATGTAGAGTGACAGTGCACAAACCGGCTAAATGGGCCACCCAGGTAGCAGTCAGGACTCAGACAATGACAAACATACACTAGATGCATTCAATTAATACTATTAGCCATCTTGCAAACATATTCCCAGCAGTGTACACTCTCACACAACATGTTTGTGAGATGGTAAGAGATGTGAAACACTTTCAAATGTTGCGAAACCAGAAAGTAAGCACTCCCAGTAAGCATGATACCTGCAATTGGTGGGGTAAACATTATTCTACATTCATCTTGATTTGTGGTAGACATGTCAGGCATTCCTGGAGAGGTTTTGAGATTGTGTGCTCAAAGATGGGATGTCCAGGAGTCCAAAGTGTTTGTTGGACTCCTAGTGAATGAACATGGGCCCAGACTTTTGCAGAGGGACTATCATGGCTCAGATTATAAGGCACAGGCATGAAATAGTCCAGCCTGGACTCTGACCAGTATTACCAGTATCACCCGCATTGGTGGACAATGTAGGAATCACTACAGAGACCTCAGGATGAAGAAGAGGGATACCCTTGACCATTGAATTAAAGAATGTAGGACTGGGTGCATCCCACAGATGTGTAAGTATCCCTTACAGAGACTACTTGTAAGAGTTAAAAGCTGGATTTAGTCAGGATTGGTATGCTTAGTGGTATTCTGTTCTGTTTTTTTCTGCAGCTGTCATAGACTGAGAACTGAATGTGCAAACCCATGCTGCTAGATTGGCATGGATGAGAGAAGCATATGGTATGTATGCATCCCAACAGTAGGGTTATTTTAACATTAAAAGTTATGACACATTTATTGGTTAACTATACAGTTGTATCAAATAGAGCATTCATTTCTCAACTGTAATAGGAAGGTATTCATGCATTACTCTGGAGGATAAAACAGTTCAATATTACAGAGTAGCCAGCTATTGTGCCTTCAAAATACACACTTCCCAAATATACAATATGGTTACATTTTCATTGATATTGCAATGTAAAGTCTGAGCTCTAAATCAGTCTCACAACTGGCCTGCTGTAAATTGTAATCAGTATAATTGGAACACACACATATGTGTAATATATGTACACATCAAGGATTGCTTGCTGCACTCTTTACTATATCATGCACCTGTTAGCAGCTGGGTAGTCTTAACTGTAAAAAAGATATTTGTTAGGAGTTGATAGTCTTAAAAGCAAAGGTAACATAACAGAGTCAAATAATCGTATTAATGCTTTGTATGCCACATAGGAAGTTACTAATATTTTCCCTATTTTTCTCTCACTCCAGCCTTATTCACAGCACAATGGGGTAGGCCTATCCCACGGGATCTTCCTTTCCCCACTCCACTGGCTACAGTACCACTTCCCAGCACATCTGCTGTGCAACCTGGTAGCAGCCCCTCTGCTGCCCCTGCAGTACCTGGCATCTCAAGTAGTTCTGTCCCACAGGATAGGCCAGTGGTTCTCTCCAGGAACAGTGGCAGAGGTGGCGAGTTTATCACCCATAATGAACTGCCATGGTTGGTGTGTAGGATTGTGAACTACATAGTTGGTGCATGCCTATGCCAGATGGAGACACTGCTCTCCATCACTGTATTAAATAACACAAGGAGACACACATGTCACACACTGCAGCCATTGGTGCAGTGAAGAGGCAGTGATGACAGTTAGGTGGGTGATGACTCGATTCTCACTGTCATCCAACTTGACATCCATGGGTTCGAGATGTCTTCTCCCTTATCCTAACTAGGGTGTTCACCAACCTTTTGTGTCCTTCACCTGCTCTGTCTCTTGTCTGTTTGTCTTGTCTGTCTGCAATTGCTTCCTCACCTGCCCAACTTACCTCACCCAGACATTCCTACATCCCTTCCCCAACATTCCTCTCTCTCTCTCAAAAAACAAAATGGGCACCTGTCCCACCAAAAAACATCATCCCATACATAGCTCTCCATTTTACACATGTGACTTTATGACGCACCTGATTTGGTCCAATTTCCTATACAACAGATTGTGTTGTGGTCACCCCTCTCTCTGGAGGTGAAGTCCAAATTCAGCTAATATTTTGCATAAACGTTCATGGTTTATTCTTGAAGAAATTGATAGCTATGGTTCTTTCCTACATCTTTCCTGCACATTCCTTCCTTCATTTCACTTTTTTCTTCCCCCATTTTCTCCCCATTTCACCACTTTGCTGTCATTCTCATTTCTTTTCTTTAAAGCATAATTGTGCAATGGTGCACACCACACACTATTGTACAGCTATGACAAATCCAGTTATAAGTGCTATATACAGTTTTATTGGAAACCAGTACCATCTAGCCATATTTTAGAGACTCCATTACAGCTGTCACACTTCAGAGTTTGGATTTACATGTAAAATTATTTGAAACTGTTACATACACCTGGATTCAAACTCAGTACCATCTGAATACAAAAATAAATGTATCACCACATTAACAGATAGTACTACAAGCTCAGATGAATAGCAGGTGTATTTTAGACACTGTAAAGCAAATGTCAGACTTAACTGCTGTTGTATATACCTGCTGCTTATCTGAATCTCTGGCTGCATAAATTAATCAAATTCAAAGTCAAAGTAAACTTTATTGTCATTTAGGACTACACAAGTGCAGCCTAAATGAAATTCTGAGCATCAACTCACCAGAGAGTACATAGGAAGTAAGGATAACAAGAACAACAGTATAACATTTAAATTTTAAAAAAGATATTCAATACAAAACCCACAGAAGGATAAATAGATCAATAACAACAGCAAAAAACACAATCCCCCCAGACAGTGATAAGAAGAATACTGTATATTGCAGCATGACAGTGTAGGATTGCACATGTTAAAATTGTCCTCCTTTGTTCATCTGTATCAGACAAACAGTAGGCAATTGCACATGAATAAGAAAATATAATGCTACGTTAAAGAATAAAAAAAAGATATTGCACACTTCAGCTGAGCAACATATTGTGAATAATTAATAATAATCGGTAGCTGGTATCAGAGTTTATAAGTCTTAACACTTATGGGTAGAAACTGTTTAAGTATCTGGTGGTCTTGCAGCAGATACTCAGGTAATGCACTTAATGCAGTGATAAATTCCTTTTTGGGGCATATGGCACTGGTTCTGAATACAGCTATAGGTAATACATTGAACTATTTTGGTTGTAGCATTGCTTACCAATGCTGCAAGATGTGCAGCATAGCGCACTGCTTCTGTATAAAACTAAATGGGTATTTTGCAACAACATTTTATAAAACATTACAGGGGTTCACACAATACTGCTTCATACAAATTTAATGGAGAAGATATGACATTAGTGATATGGGGAGCAAGCATGGGGAGTACAACGGGAAATCTTTGTCTGTGTCAGTTACTATTGAATATATTAAATAAATCTGCTAGCTACCTGAATCTGTGGCAGCAAGTGTTAATGCATTGTTTTTCGAAGTAGATGTTACTGGGTTTAAATACAGGTGGAAGTAGTAATTTAACAAGTGTGTATGTTACTTTAAATATATCTGCTTATATTGCTACCATTTACTATTGCTTTGTGTTGGTGCATGGTGCCCATCATTGCACAATAATGCTTCAAAGAAAATAAATGGGAATGACAGGAAAGTGGTTAAATGGGGAGCAAGCACAGGGAAGACCAAAGTGAAAATAAAGAAGGAATGTGCAGGAAGGGTATAGGAAGGGACCATAGTTATCCATTTCTTTGAGAATAAAACATGAACATATATGCAAAAATTTAGCTGAACTTGGACTGTCCTCCAAAGAGAGGAGTGACCACAACACAATCTGTTGTATAGGGAATTAGATTGAATCATGTGTGTCATGAAGACACGTGTGTGAAATGGAGAGCTTTATATGGGACATTTTTTTTTTTTGTGGAGCAGGTGCCCATTTTTTTTCTTTTTGAGAGAGAGGAATGCTGGGGAAGGCATGCATGAATGTATGGGTGAGATAAGTTGGGCAGGTGAGGAAGCAATTGCAGACAGACAAGACAAATAAGACAAGAGACAAGAATGGTGAAGGACACAAGAGGTGGGCGAACATCATGGTTGGGAAGAGGGTGGAAGATCCAGGTCCCATGCACGTTGAGGCAATTGACAGTGAGAATCTAGTCTTCACCCAGTGGTTTGTCATCACTGTCTCCTCTCTATGCAGTGCCCACTGCCTGAATTTCCTATGACTACTCTGCCCGAGGATGGAGAGCAGGCAGTCCATCTGGCGTATGTGTGCACCCACAGTGTGGTGCACAATCCTATGCATGAGCCTCACAGTTCCTGTTGGGTGATAAACTCAACACCTCTTCCACTACTCCTGGATGGAGCCACAGCCCTATCCTTCTGGGCAGAATTATCAGAGGGGCTGGGTAGTACAGGTGTGGTAGAGGGGATGTTACCAGGATCTGCACCAGATGTGTTGGGCAGTGGTACTATAGCAGATGGAGTAGGGCCGGGTGGATTTTGTGTGACAGGAATACCCCACTGTCCTGTGGGAAAAAGAAAAAATTAAAAATTTAAAAAAGGAGAGAGAAAAAAGGGTTGGGGTGAGAAAAAAAAGGGAGGACATTAGTAACTTCATATGTGACATATAAAGCACTGATACAGTTATTTGACACTGTTATGTTACCTTTAATTTTAACACTACAAACTCCTAACAAACTTCTTCCTTATTTTTAAGACTACCCAGTTCATAACAGAGGCACACTATAGTACAGATTGCTGCCACCAATCCTTGATGTGTACATGCATTGCACATATGCATGTTCCAGTTATACTGATTACAGTTTACAGAAGCCCATTTGTGCCACTGGTATAGAGGTATGAAGTTACATTACAATAATGATAAAAACCTAACAGCACTGTGTATTTGGGCACTATGGTCTTTGAACTCACAACCAATGACTACTGTACTGTTATGTTGTTCTAAAGACTACTGCGTGCATACTTTCCTTTTACAGTTTAGACATGCATACTCACTGTTATTTGAGAATATGGCATCATTGCTTTGTGCTACAGACTAAGGCATGCATAGTTTCTTTTACAGTTGAGTTATGCATGCTCATTTTGATACTATATTAAATATCAGCTAAGCAGTCCTTAACCTTTAATGCTACTAATTACTATAAAATTATTATTATTATTATTATTAAAATACTATGTAGACAGTACTGTCCTGATGTATACATACCACATGCTTCTAGAATCCTCACTAAACCTATGGCATGGGACCTGACATTTGAGGATCACTCTGGAGCAGCTGTGGAAAAAAAAAACAGAACAGCACAGCATTATGAATACCAGTCTTGTCAATATTTAGCTTTAACTCTTACAACTACTCACTGAAATTGATACTTATACATCTGTGGGGTGTCTCCTGTACTAAATTCCTCAATCCAATGGTCGAGGGTATCCCACTTCCTTCTCCAGAGGTCATCAAAGTGAAAGCCCTGGCAGCACTATTCCAGGCTTCAGACTTGTATTGTGAGCCTGACTAGTCCTGCTGCAACAACCAGGGCTCATGCTCCTTAACTATGTTTCCAACAAAAACTTTTGGCTCCTAGACACCCTATCTCTGTGCCTGAAAGTACAGACCCTCAACAGAAACTCTTGACATGCCTACCATAGCTCAAGCTCAATGTATAATGAGCATTTCCTGCCAATTGCATTTTATATGCTGATGTTTTCCACCTATTGCACATCTCTAGCTTGCTAACAGTGTGCACATTTTGGTTTTGCAACATATAAAAATGTTGCACATAGCATTGTGCAAACACAGTAGGCAAAGGTGCATACTGCTGGGCACTATGTTTGACAATGTTAAACGATGCGTAGCAGTGGCAAGCACTACAATTTCAAGATTATTAGGTATACAGGCAGTTGTGCAAATGTGATAGTTAAATGAACCATGTCTATTGTTCTCCTAGGAAGGTTGAGACATCAGTTCTGTATGTTGCACTTCATTGCTATCATCTGCAATCTCACACCAGTAAAACAAAATTTGCACACCCGGTACTAGAACCCAAGACCATCTGCGCTCCACACTTAACACCTGCTGCCATGGGATTAGTGACATGATATGCCCTATCTTAGTAGTTATTGTAAAGTCCTCACTGTTAATCATAGCACAACACCACTTACTGTGTTTGCGTGATAGTCAGTATTAGTAATTGAATGCATCTGGTTTATGTTTGTGGCAGTCTGGGTCCTGTCTACAACCTAGGTGGTCCATTCCTCCAGTCTGTGCTGTACTTTGCACAAACCAGGTGAGCACAGCTAAACATGTTTGTGCCAAGCATGAGATGATATGGGCATGTGCCAGCATAGCCAGCTGGAGTTTTGTAAAGAATGATATGTCCTTTGAATATCAATATGATTTATACAAATGGTTGTGTTACAAATGTATTATAACTGTATGTTATTTGTATATCAAACTGATTTTGTGCAGATGCTTGTGCTGAAAATGTATTTGTGAATTTTGATTGTGATGAAATGTATCAACAGTGCACCCTGCTGAAATGAAGAGAAATGTACATGTATTATGGCAGCTGAATTAAATGTATATGTTTTAGTAGAGGATACTGGTGCAGTAGAGGTTAATTTTAAGAAAAATAAATGAAATGTAAATGAGCTGTTAAACCATTAAAAGGCACAACACAATGCTGAATAAGAATGAAGATGCTGGGTCTGGGGAAGAGCCTTTCTCCATTAGCTCAGTGAAAAGAGGGAGGCCCCAGGCACTGTCATAAACATTTGGATGTGTATTGTGGCTGTCTCTGCTAATGCCCTGTCTAGCTTCATAGGGGAATACTGTGAGAACCTAGAGTCAGGTGACCAGATGTGGTAATTCTGCCAGCCCTTTTGGAAATTATATTTTAGATATTACAAGGAGAAATCTCATTGCACTGAGTATTCTGTTTGGAAAGCCTGATTATAAAGCCTCTCACCCACAGCATCTTGCCTTGTGGTAGTAAGCAACTTAACTAGGGAACAGTAATTATTTTAGATTCAGTCAGGAATATAGTGAAGCTTAGTTTATATATTGTTTTTTTTATTTGTCAGAGTCTGTCCATCAATTTTCATTTCAATATTTCGTGTGATCTGAACTCTATAGTTTACTGTGAATATATATTCAGTATTTTCATATACTTTTATTATTTATTATTAAACATATTTAAAAAAATATTGTGGCTGGTCCTTGTAGAAAGTATCTAACCTTGGAGAGTGATTATATTTATTTGGTGACTCTGTGTGGGCTACTCCAGAAGGCTTAGAAATCTTGGTGAACTACTACCATTTGTATTAGTATTACTATTACACAGTATAATTGGATGCCCCTTTTAAGAGACTTATAGTAACTGACTGGTGTCAGTGATAACTACCTATAGGCTGGGCAAAGTTGGTAGAGTGAGTAATTTGTGTCAGCCTTTCCCAGGTGTATGAGTGAAAATTAAATCTTAAAGAGTGTGTATCTGTCAGCTACTTGGGACAGAGACATAAAGTATTGGGTTTACAGAGAGGGTGCTGAAAGACTTGGCTTGGACACTCAGCTGAGGACCTAACCCTACAGCTGTACCAGTGAGGACTCTTATTTGGGATATGGAGGGAGACAGATATAGAGACATCCAGACACCAGGCTGAGTGCATTCCCTGTGTGCTCTTAAGGGAAATTGTACTTGATGCAGAGAGGTCTGCATCTGGAAATACTGAGTGTACCCATTTTTATTCCAAGTGCATGTCCCTCTCCAGTGTCAGTGATGAGGATGCAGGCTCCTTGATTACTGGCCAAGCGTGGGGATGATACATATTGGTGGCCATCACATATTGGTAGCAGTAGTGAGCATCACATGGTGCATCACACAAACACTGGCCTAAATAAATAAATAAATTATTAACAAATGGGAGATTGTCCAGATTTTTGTAGAATGTTTAGATGTTTGCATCATATTTTTGGGCTGTTCCTTGTAAAATGTGTGGTTTACTAGGAAATCATTGAAAATTGAAGTCAATACCTAATGACATAAATTTCAGTTTTGTACTTCATATACTTTAGAAAATGCAAGCTAACACAAATCTTATTATTCTATCTACTTTCCATGGTTATCAGACCAATATAGTAAATCTGCTCTTATTTTTAGCCCTTTGTCCCCCCATTAATGTAGTGTTTGTCTGGATTTCTTGCACTGAAAGGTTAGGTGGTATGATCCACATTATCAGTCTATGGGTTTTATGGCCAGCAACACCGGTGTAAACCATAAAACCTTGATTATGTGCAGCTCACATCATTAATATTCATGGCGCGATGGCACGTGATGACCACTATCCTGTACTAGAAAACACTCTGTGTTGTTCCTGCGTGTAACCTACATGGAATTTATTGAATCCCGCAGTTTGTGTTGTTTGTAAGAAAGGAATAACTAACCTGAATGTCATGGTCCATAGTTGAGCACTAGATGTTGCCTCTTTACCTGCATAGCCACATGCCATGCACAAGCCTGCTGCATGGAGACCCTCACCACTGCTGCCAGACGGTTACTGTTAGTCATAGTATGAGTGGAACTGTAGTGGCAAAATGGGTCTCTTAATCCCCAGGCCAATGCATGATCATGTATACAATGCAACATGCAGTAGCTGGGTTATACTGAAGGACACCCCCAGATTTATCCAGGCACCTAAAATAACTCTTCAGGAGACCAAAGACCATCTTCATGACAATACAGGTCTGGTACAAGACTGTGCTGAAGTTCTGTTCTGCAGCTCCACTTGAATTTCTCACTGGTGACATGAGCCACTGGATATCCAGCATCACATGAAAAACAGAAAAAGAAAGAAAGAAAGAAAGAGAGGGTGGTGAAAAAAAAACAAAGACAAAGTGGTTTACTATTCAGCAATATGTTTTACCAGAAATAGCTACTTAAATAAAATATAAAAAAAGAGGAAAAAAATATTTCCACCTAACATCAATATGACCACTGGGCATCCTATCTTGCAGGAATAGCCAGTGGAGTGAGCTGGTGTACTAGATATGGAAATTGTGCACACTGCCCAATAGCTGGGCAGACACTTTGTTGATGTACACCCCCTCCCCAGTCACAAACTACGTGGCAAATGATGGAATGGTAGCCCTTCCTGTTGCAATACTGCTTACCTGGTGGACCAGATACAGCCCTAATTGCAACATAGGTGTATTCTATTGCACTAAGCTCACTTATCAGGTGACACTGGGAAACAGATGTAATAATCTACATGTGCCAAGGGTTCATCCAAGAACTGCTGTAGTATCCTTGAGGTAGAAGCCTGTGAGATATCCAATGTGTACCCAGTCAGTTTCTGTAGGAATGGTAGGCCACACATTCCTCCAGTACTCCTGTAGTGGTTAAACATGCTCACAAAGACCCAGTTTGCTATCAGAATCTTGAAACCCCATAATTATGAAACTCATAACCCTGAGACCATAATATCAAAAGACTAAAATACCGAATACCGCATTACTGAACTCCTGCATCTGTCCTCTGCAGGGCCCATGTTAGAACTTGTTCCTGGTTCCACCCCCCCCCCCCCCCCACCACCACCACCACAGGATCTATATTATCACTCATTCCTGGTTCATACAGGTAGGGGGATTTGGTATTCAAGATTTTTAGACATTGTGGTCTTCAGCATTTTGGTCTTTCAATACTATAGTGTTAGGATTATGAATTTCAAAATTGTGAGCTTCAAGAATTTGATAGTAAACACTATTCATTTGTTTATTTAATTAACATTTGTTTACCAGGAAAGTCCAACTTGAAATAAAGCCAATTTTCAGCAGAGGCTCAGAGAGAAATGCTTCAGATGCATGTCTTTGTAAGACTAAAACCCTTATGATATCCCTGTCCACTTTAACGCTATCAAGTATCTCCTGATTATCAAAATTATAGTGTATTATTCTCTGCTTATAGCTCTGCCTTCTTGGGTGGCAAGTGCCGCTGGATGCAAGGGTTTTTGTCTTAGCCAAGACAAGCAACTAAAAATGGGAAATAAGGCTAACAGCAAGTGATAGCATCTTTGCAGATTGCAAAGTATATAGAATAGACAAAACTCTTTATATAATGTATCTGTGGATGGTGCAGAAAAGCAGGAAAATTTTCACATAGCTGCAAAGAGGCGAGAGAACACTTCATTAGCATATGCTGTTTTACATCATTTCTCATTTACATCTCATTATCACTTAATTTCCTTAGGCTTCTTCAATACCATTGTTTATTAGCATAAGTGGCCTCTGTGAATTGCATCTTACCTTCGCAGATAGCATGGGTGGCCTTAATGCATTCCTGTAATGACTATGAATACCACCCTTAGTACCAAAATATGGGAATGCAGTGAATATATCTGGAAAGCGGCAAAACTGACTGCATTTTGGTTTTGGAAATTATAAACATGACAGTTAAAGGAAACAAACTTAAACAATGACTGAAGTGTACATGCAGCATTCATTCAATAATGTAATCAAACAGCTTTTTACATACAGTTTTTCAACCTCAGAGGTGAATAATAAGTAAAGGTGATACTGGGGGTAAAGCCTGTAGACATAACTCTCATCCAATCAGGGACAAATCTCAAAAGAATCAGGGACACATCCAGAAATAATCAGGGACAATCAGGGACACTTTTTAAATATTAATACTATTAACTTGATACATTGACAGAATAAGACAATATCAGCCAGTATGCATTTTCTGAAGTAAAAAGCCTATAACTCTGTTTATTGTCATTATTTATTAAGTGTAATTCACCACCTTTTCTACAAAAGTTACCGATTTTAGGAAGGATTAAGAGAGACAGAGCTAAAATTCAGTCAAAATCAGGGACAGTTGAGAGGTATGCCTCTAGATGGTAGGAGCGGTGGGCTTTCACTTGATCAGGAAAAAAATCTAATTTTCTCTTCTTTTAAGCAGAACTACAGAACTGAGAATTGTGCAAAAACAACCACACATTTGATATACCTCCTTGGGAATCCAGTTAATATTTTTAACAGATGGAATGATAGTAGTTTAGAATACATTCTAAAAAATGGACTTTTTTAAAAATTTCCTTTTTGGCTAACTTCAATCTTTAAAGTTATTTCCTCTGGTCTATTATATTTATTCACAAAGGGGAGGAAGATCAGGCACAGATCCCCAAACTCATTATATCTTATTGTATTTCCTCACCTTCCAATACAAGGCATGCAACAATGTTAAAAAATAAGGAATGATTGCTTTGACACTTAAACCCCACTGCAAACACCTTTTACTGCCCCCCTCCCACACACACATGGAATGATTGCCTGCTACTAGCCCCCATTGTCTGCATTACACTGGGGGCTCATAGCAGCAACTCATGTCCAATGACTATTCCATTTTGTCCAGCTTCCCCTGTCATTATGCCAGCAGTGGGTTTTGTAGCAGAAACTGGATGAAAAATGGATTTTTAGTTAAATGACTTTTTTTCATATTTTTGAATAGACATTCTGTACTGACTAGAAGACTTTAAGGCCTTCTATGAGAATAGCTATAAATGTGATGCATTGTCTAACAGAAATGCTCTTCTCTCAGGAGAAGGATACTTTATATGTAATGGAAATCTAATATTCTATAGCATATTTCAGACTGTTTATGAGAAATGCCTCTAGTTAAAATGGATGTATAGTATTGTATAATATTAATATACACAAAGAAGTTATTTCAGAATTTATGGTTGTTTTGAGAATCATTACCATTTTTAAGTTTTGATTTTTAACACTTCTTAGCAGGTATGGTTAACTTAGTTTTAACATCAATTATCTTTCAAAATAAAATTGACATTGAATAAAAGCATCAAGCTATGCGGGTCACTCCAACTAACAATTTTCATTATTATTTTAATAATTGGGAAATCATTTTATTTTTAATTACTTATATACATATAGTATATTGAATTATATAAAAAAAAACTGGTGATTTATTTTTTGGGAACAGAGTGAACATGAACATTTTACAAAGTACATGGAGGAACTGATGAATGTTTAGATTTTAGAAAGGTATGTCATGAATCTAAGACAGAATTGATAATCATATATAGGTTTATGTCAGATTATCAAGGTTTCAGAATCTTGAACCGCATATAGTTAAGATGACATGCTCGACTTTCTGAAAACTCAGATGAAACATAACAAAAAAAAATCTATGTTTTTGTAGGGGGGCAAGCCCTTCTGCAACTCCATACCCCCTGCAAATTATATATACCAATTCTGAGATTGCACTATAATGGAGAAATGGGTAACTTCCCTGATCTCCACAGTACCATGATTTCTACACAAATGCTTTGAGTTTTTGGAAAGTTGAACATCTGGTCTTCACCATATGAAGTTCGAGTTTTCAAACACTATCATCTGACAAAAGGTTGCGAAGTGGAAAACCCCAGTGATGATGGTGTGGAAGTTTGCAGTGGGTCAGTGGTCAGAGCTGACTGGGGCAGTGAGTCTTGCATTCACTGTAGGAGATTTCACATGGGCCACAGTTGCCTCTCCACTCCCTGCTCCACCACATCCTCTACCACGACCCAAAACTCACGAGTTCTATGACTTACCAGGATGCAATGCTTCAGGGTGCTTACAGGACCAGAGCCACTGCCATGACCCTCTGAAGGCATCTATGAGCAGATGGAGGGTGAATATTCCCTAACCTGGGAGAAACGTCGTTATGCTGCTCCTGGGATTTCTGGACTTGTGGAGAAATTAATGCAAATGGGAGAGAAAGGAAAAAATAGAAATGCAAAGTAGTAGATAATTAAAATAAGAAAAATAGAAAGGGAGGGTAGAGTGAAATACAAAATGGAGACAGTAAATTTACTCATAATTTCTTAGTTGTCTAGCATATACTTTATTAAGAAAAAAGAGAAATCCACGATGTCAAAACACCAAGTCCACGAACAATTTATTTGTTAGCGCTTTCATGCACCTTCTTTATTAAGAGTGCTTACTTGGCATCTAGTAAGCAGGTGCAAGATATGAATCACTTACATTTTTACATGTGGAAAATGTTCTAGCAAATGTTTCTTATAAGCATCAAATAAGCAGGTTTAAGGTATGAAATGACACTAAATCTTACAGTAGGAATATATTCTCAAGTGGAGTAATGATAAACATTAAATAAGTAAGGTTGCCATAAGAAATGGTAACATATTTTACATTAAAAAAATAGTCTGCAATATGTTACTGAAAAGGATTGTGCTTGAATTGTTTACTAGTAGCACATTATTTCTGCAATTATATTTCATTGCTACCTACATCTGAATGCTTACTAAAAAGGAACACTTTAGGAGGTATTCAATTGAATACTTAGCTTAAATATAAATATTAATTCAAAAGTATGTTTAACATTTACATAGACTTATTAATAACATATCCATGTGGTGTTTCACTGCTTTCATCTAAGTACTTGACTGTTAGTAAGTGCTAAGGTCTGGTATATTCTGTAGGATGACTATGGATTAGGTTTGCACTCTTGTGGGAGAAGAGGCTGGACTCTGCTCTTCTGAGCTGGGAATTTCTGGTTAAAGGTTTATAGTGCCTGAATATTTGAACTGTATCTTACTGAAATTGGTACACCTTGTTTGCTCTAGCATAGACTAGATCCAGGCCTGCTGAATCTAGCTTTGTTTATATGCTTGTTGTTTGTTTGCTTGTTATTTCCCTGGACGCTAATTCCACCTAATACGTGGCTTCTCAGCGCTTCTGTGGATCACTAGTGATATCTGCATTGCTTACTGTACTTATTTCCTTGTTTCACTTGAAAGAAAGTTACTGTTTGTCGTTTTTGCATTTAGTTACTTGTAACACATTGCACTCAAGTTACCTGGCACTTGCTCACTAAAGCAATTATATAAGTCAGCACTAAAATTAAAAGCACTACACCCTCACTCCCCACTGGCCCTTGTTTTCAATTATTAAGGAATTCCCAATATTATTCTAGCATGTCCAAAGGTCAGTTGTCAATCTCCTCTCCGGTCCAGCTGGTGAATCTGGGAATCTTGAGGCAATGTTATAACTGCCTCATGTACACAGACAACCCTCTCCTCCTCCCACATAACACAAATACTTGCGAGAGATGCAGCTATTTAGCCAAACTGGAGGCTGAGCTCTCTCAACTCAGGACTGGCAAGACCAGACAGGAGGAGAAGGCAACTACACACACCACAAAACCAGCCTCACATAATGCTACCACACCACTGAATCAAATACATAAACACACAAAGACATACTCGGAGGCTCTGAGTAAAAATTTACCTAAACAGCAGAGGCCTCCAAAGCAGATACCCAAACAACTGCTACCTCAAGACACCCCACAAGCAACACATAAACCACAAAAGCAGTGTGCAAAGCAGTCACAGCCCTTAAAGCCAAATACAACACCAAACATACTTGTCATAGGTGACTCCATAGTCAGACACACTGACGTCCCACTCACCAGGCTGAACAAGGAGAGGGTCACAGTAAGCTGCCTATCTGGCGCTAGAATCCGCCACATAACACAAGCACTCGGGCCACTCCACGGCAAGTACAAATATGACACAGTCATTGTCCATGCTGGTGTGAACGACCTGAGACGTACCTCCCTGGACTACATGAAAAGAGACATAGAGGAGCTCTCTGATTATGTAGCCCAGGCAGGTATGACCCTGAGCAGTATCCTTCCTTCACCAAGAATGATGCCACAATATAGAGACAAGATGATCAGCTTTAACAATTGGCTTAATGTCTGGTGTCATTCAAAGGGGATCCAGTGTCTGTCTGCCTGGGATGACATGCTTGACAAGCCACGCTGCTTCGCAAGGGACGGCTTGCACCTGTCACCCTGGGATTCGGATATTGGCTAAGGCTCTTGCCACTCCCATAGTGCCTTTTTTAGGCAAGGCTCAAATTCTAAACCAACCACCCTAGAAAACAAAAATGGGAAGAAACTGAGGGTAATGCTGCTCAATGCCAGAAGTCTAAATCTCAAAATGCACGCACTCGAGGCCCTTCTCAGTATGGAGAACATCGATGTCTGTGCTGTAACTGAAACCTGGTTCAAGGCTCCTGAGAGCACCCCGGCACTATTAGGTTTTACCTCATATCATGCGTTCCGGCCCCAAAACCCGGACCACACCACAAAAGGAGGGTGTATCCATATTCATAAAGGATACCCACACCTCCAGGTTGGTGGCAATGCACGAAGCCGGAAACCATCCAGGTGCAACTAACCATAGGCAAAACTGCTCTACAAATTGTAGCATGCTACAGGCCACCCTCTCAAACTCAGGAACCCCACACAGCCTTCCTGAAGACACTGGAGGGTATAAATGTATCTCCAAGCACCATCATATTGGGTGACTTCAACTACTCGAATATAGACTGGGAACATTACTCAAGCCCTAACTTTCTAGCCCAATGGTTCCTGGAGTTCATAAATTCAAATGCCATGGAACAGCTAGTCACTGTTCCCACGAGAGGAGAAAATATACTAGATCTCATTATCACAAACATGGGGACAAAATGCTCCACACCAGAAGTATATCCCTCATTGGTGAGATCTGATCATAAACTAATCTCACTGGAAATCCACATCCTGCCCCCACCCCAAACAAAAAAGACCACAGTGAAGAACTTCTCTAAAGCAAACTTCACACTACTCAAGACTGGTGTGGTATCCTTCAAGGCCCCTGAGCCAGTGGAAACCACAACCCAAGCTGCAGAAGCCCTTACAAATGCCTTCTATGAACACCTCCAGGACTGCATGGATCAGGCAATCCCAAATAAAACCAAGACTCTTTCCACAAAGGGCATGCGTCCAGTCTGGTGGACCCCAGCCATTAACAAACTTTACAATAAGAGGAGAAAGCTATTACATGATAGAACAAAATCCATAAAAGGGAAGTCACCCCTGATCATTATTAGTAAAAAATACGAGCACTCATAAAATCAACTAAGGCCAATTTTGAGAGAAAAATTGCCATGGATTCAAAGGACAATCATAAGGCCTTTTTCAGCTATGTTAGGAACCTGGGTGGAAACTCCCAGATATGCTCAGAATTAGTTCAAAATGATACAAAAATCACTGAACCCACAGACATTGCCAACATACTGGCAGACAAGTTCAGTGCAAACTTCACCCCCTCTCCCCCCCCTAAAGGAGAGATAACTATCCCAGCATAGTGTAGCCTCCCAGACATCTCAAATGCGCAGGTGAAAGCTGCTCTCTCTAAAGCTAAAAACACAGCATCAATGGGACTGGATGGTGTCCCCAGCTGTGTGTTACATG
Source organism: Protopterus annectens (assembly GCF_019279795.1). Taxonomy (NCBI): domain Eukaryota; kingdom Metazoa; phylum Chordata; order Ceratodontiformes; family Protopteridae; genus Protopterus; species Protopterus annectens. The sequence continues at coordinate 335,378,251 of NC_056733.1, read as the reverse complement.
AGCTAAATGAGGAATTAAACCCGCACATAAGGCAGCTGTTTAATCTCAGCCTTACCACAGGATACGTGCCCAAGGAGTGGCGTATGGCAACTGTGGTCCCACTCCACAAAGGCGGTGCCTCTACGGACCCTGGTAATTACTGCCCCATAAGCTTAACAAGTCTAGTCTGCAAAGCTATGGAGAGGATCATAATGGAGCTCATAAACAAAGATATAGGGGACTTGCAGACATTGGACCCGACCCAGTTTGGCTTTGTCAAGGGCAGATCATGCCTTTTGAACTTGGTCGACTTCTTCGAAACAGTCACCAAGGCCATTGATGAGGAAAGGCAGTCCATACAGCCTACCTTGACCTTGCAAAGGCTTTTGACACAATACCCCACTCGGGTATTGTAGAAAACTTACCAGCTTAAATGTAAACCCATATGTCACAAGATGGGTTGCAAACTGGCTTAAGGACAGAACCCACAGGGTTAGAGTTGCTGGCGCTATGTCAGACTCCAAGCCGGTCACAAGTGGTGTCCACAGGGCTCGGTCCTTGGCCCCTATTGTTCGGCATCTACTTCTCAGAAGTACAGGCCAACATGGGAGGACTTTGGCTGACAAAGTTTGCAGGCGACTGCAAACTGGGCCATAGTGGAAAGTGCATCGGACATGGATATCCTTCAGAAGGGACTCACGGAAACAGATAGCTGGTGCCAGAGCCATGGCCTGAAGTTAAACGCCAAAAATGTATAGTCATACCCTTCGGGAAAAACAAGGTAACCCCAAGCTACCATATAGGTGGAAATCCACTAAGCACAGAAGAGGTTATCAGGGACCTGGGGACCCAGGTTGACAGTGGCCTTTCTTTTGACACTCACGTTGCTAAAGTGGTTAGAAAGACCTTCTACATTGCCCACCTGATCATGAAGGGATTCACATCCAGATCTAGTGAGGTCATTGTTCCTGTACTCTTCACTTATCAGACCAATGATCGAGTACAATGCCCCATTCGGGATGTATCTCGCCCGACATCTGCAGCAATTGGAGAGACCCCAAAAGTTTCTCACCAAAAGGATAAAGGGACTCCAAAATCTGTCATATGCTGCCAAATTGAAGAAACTCCAGCTCTATTCAGTCGCATACCGTCTGCTCAGAGGTGTCATGTGCCTGACATACAAGGCCATGTCCAACCCGGAATTAATGGACATGCTCCACCTCAAAAAATCCAAATCCACCAAAACCACTAGAGCAAGTGACTTAAACCTTAGCACGGATATAAATAGGACGTGCTGGAGGGATAGATTTATCACTCAGAGACTCCCTATGCTGTGGAATAGAGTCCCGGTCCATGTGAGGCAGAGCACCTCGCTGGCTCTGTTCAAGAGAAATCTTGACCTGTGGATGGGAGATCGTAGGTTTACCCCGGGAATCATCTCTGTGTCACTACTGGACAGAGGCACAACAAACTAATGGGTACAGTACTTTTTCATATAAGGGGTGGCGTAAGCCACAAAAATTTGGGCTAGGCTTATAAATGCCTTGGGGCAGATAGCCTAGTATAAACCTATGAACCTATGAATATATGAACCTATGAACTCCAAGCTAAAATTTGACTTAGTCCAGTTTTCTTTGTAAATGCTGTGGGAATGTTAAATTGTATTTGGACATGCTTAGCACTGCTGCTCATTCCCATAGCTGGTGTGGCTCAATGCAGCCCATACACAAACATCTGAAGGCTATCTGTGTCTATCTGACAAGATGCGTGCAAGCACACACACACACACACACACACATTCACACACGCGCACACACACACACACACACACACACACACACACACACACACACACACACACACACACACACATAGGCAACCACACACATAGACACACACACGCACAGACACACAGGCAACCACACACATAGGCACACACGCATACACACTGACAGACACAGACACACAAGCACACACACACGTACAGACACACAGGCAACCACAAATACAGACACACACACATACACACTGACAGACATAGACACTCACGCACACACACTCACATACTCACACACACAGACACACGTACACACACACACACACACACACACACACACATGCAGACATGCATAAACACTGACAGACACACACAGATATGCACACAGCACACACACACACGCGCGCGCATTCACACACACACACACACACACACACACACACACACACACACACACACACACACACACACAGACACACACGCACACACACAAACTGGCAGACACAGACACAGAAACACACATACACAGACACACACACACCACACACCACACACACACCACGCACACACACACTACTGCAGTTCATAGACATCGGTGCATCTGATTGTCATTTGTATAAAAAAAGTAGAAATTAACCTGAATTTCCATCAATAACTGTAAAACTGCAGTATTTAAGTGTGATCGGTCGAGTTCAGTGGCAACTGCTGCGGGAAAGTGCATAGTGTTTAAAGTAAGCTAAAACCAGCTTTACTGTTATAAATTATTAGCATGCTGTGGAAATTCAATTATCTCCATGAAAATTATTTTTATTTTCACTGAAGTCAATATCGTATGTTAATGGTCATAACAGGAGTTGGGAATCTGAAGTGCCATTTATTAAATCTGAGCACTCATAGCATATCTCTCCAGATTTTTACAGAATGTCCAGATTTTTGTCCTATATTTTTCATCTGTTTCACATAAAATTTGTGGTTTTCTGACAAATAACTGAGGATTGAAGTCACTAAATAATTGTATACATTTGAATTTCAAACTTCATATTCTTTACAAAATGCATGTTACCACAAATCCTGGTGTTCTAGCCACTTTTTGAGTTTATAAGAGCAATATTTAAGATCTGTCCCTATTTTTGGGCCTCTGTCCTCCCATTATTTTAGGATTTGCCTAGATTTTTTGTGCTAAGAGGTTGAAAGGTATGACTCATGGCAATTTTATTTATACAGGAAATGTATGGTGAGAGGTTACTAAATATTTCACTGAGTGCAGATCTAGTTGTATAAGTATGATGACAGTGGAAATTATAAAAGCTTAAAATATGTTTTTCATTAGTGAATGATGATGTACAGGTTAGCAGTACAGAATTTGATCGTGACTTTGTTCCATTTTGAATTGTGCTATACTTATTTGATAACATCATTACTTATGCTGTACTCGGACCATTTGTTAGTTATGGTATGATCATTAAATTTAAGATTTGTTTTGTTAAAGTTTTACAGGCATGGTTTAAAAAGGGATTTAGCTGTAAGGAATTCATACATACTTTCATATCCTTTGCTACAAAGATGTAGAGTGTGTTTCATTTTGTTAAATCAAGCTTCACTAGTGTTACTCATATATATTGTTCCAGGTTAATGCATCATGCAACAGCAGGGATCGACAGAGAAAGGCAATTTCAGCCCTGAGAACAATATCCTCTTTGGGGCCCTTGGTACATATGGCAATCACCTTTTTGGAAAAGAGGGGCCCAAAACAATCTGAGAGAGCCAAGATGTGGAACCAAGTGTCTTTAGATATAAATGCTCCTGGCACGAGGAACCACACATTGAGATAGTGCAGAAAAAGGGTAACACTATAGTAGGATGTGCCAGAGCAAAGACAAAACAGAATGCAATAGCAGAACTGGTGGGGGAGCTCCTGTATTTATCTTTTTAATACCCATTGAATACATCATCTGCATACAGGGAGATAATTATAGGACTAATGAGGATGGCATATGCATAATCAGAGGTGGTGTGGACCCTGGCAAATACCTACCATAGCAGCATTCATAGACATCCATTCAGGAAGATTAGTGCATCCACCATGTCATATTCACATTGAGATGATGACTGCAGAGATTAAGTGATTTCATGTAACATATGATATTTACTATTAACTGGTAAACCCTCCATTTCTGCCAGTCATGAAAGTGAAGTGAGTGTGCATGGTAAGTGTCTTCCACACCTCATTACACAGCATTCAGCAGGATGCGCCATTGTTTGAGTACTAATGTAATAAATTAATTCTTCAAAGTTCAGGAGTAGAAAGTAGCAGTTCCACCTTACCAACACAACTGGAAGATGTCAGCAGCAGAATGGCTGTTGATGATAATATTATTATAGTAATGAGGCAGCATTAGGACAGGGGCACACCATCACCACGTTTAAATACAGAATCACGCACCCTTTTCTCTTACCTCCCAACACTCAGACTTGTGAGAGATGCACTTATATATCCAAATTGGAAGCCACACACTCTCCAGCCAAGACCCACCTTTGCAGAGGCTCTCAATAAAAATCTACCCAAACAGCAGAGACCTCCAAGGCAGAAATGCACTCGACCACCACAACACAACACTAATCATGAGACACACAACTCTCCTAAACAGTGTGCCACTCAACCAAAGCTCCTAAAGCAAAACAGCATGCCCAACACCGTAGTCATAGGTGATTCGATAGTGAGGCAGACTGATGTCCCACTCACTAGGTTGAATAAGGAGAAAGTAACAGTCAGCTGCCTATCAGCTGCCAGGATCTGCCACATAATGCATGCACTCAGGTCCCTCAACAACAGGTACAAATATGACTGTCATTGTGCATGTGGGTGTGAATGACCTGAGACGTACCTCTCTGAATTACATGAAAAGAGACATGGAGGAGCCTTGATTATGTAGCCCTGAGCAGCCTCCTACCATCACCAAGAATGATACCACAGTACAAGCAGAAAATGATTAATTTCAACAATTGGCTAAGTTTCTGGTGTCATTCTAAGGAGATCCAGTATCTGTCTGCCTGGGCTGACATGACTGACAGACCTCAATGCTTTGCCAGAGATGGTCTGCATCTGTCACTCCTGGGCTTCTGGATACTGGCCAAGGCTCTTGCCACCCCTATAGTGCCTTTTGTAGGTGGTGTTCCAAAGACCAAATTACCACCGTAACAGCTACAAGCAATGCAATCTGAGGCTCATGCTGCTCAATGCTAGAAGTCTAAATCTCAAAATGCACTTGGTCAAAGCACTCCTTAAAATGGAGAACACTGACATTTGTGCTGTAATAGAGACCTGGTTCAAGGCAGCAGAAAGCACCCCTGCACTACCAGGCTATAACTCATTACACACCTTTCGGCCCCAGAACTTGGACCGAAGCTCCAAAGGCGGTGGTGTTTCAATATTCATAAAGGATGCGCACATCTCCAGACTGGTAGCCCAACATAACTCATCAGAGATACTTCAGGCGTAGCTAACATTGACAGACATAGACAGCGATTCAGGTCATTGCCTGCTATAAGTCCCCAACCATGTCCCAAGACTCACTCCATGTTCCTAAGCACCCTGGAGAACATTAGAATCCAACCTAACACTCTCATACTGGGTGACTTCAACTACCGCTCCATTAACTGGGAAAACTACTCATGTACCAATACAATTGCCCAACATTTCCTGTAATTCATTATTTCCAGTGCCCTGGACCAGCTTGTTCTTACCCCCACAAGAGGTAGCAACATCCTTGACCTGGTCATTACTAGCATGGGCAACTGTTGCTCTACTCCAATAGTCAACTCCTCCCTGGTTAGATCTGACCACAAACCAATCACCTTGAAATCCACATCCCCACCCCTCGCAAAGCTAACCACCATGAAAATCTTCTCCAAAGCTAACTTTGGGCTCCTAAAAACAGATGTGGCTAACTTCACGGCACCCATGCAAATGGAGAATAGTTGCATGACTGCTGAATCATACGCAAATGCATGAATCTCACCATACTCAATAGAACCAAGATGCTCTCCTCCAAAAAAAGGAAGCTAATCTGGTGGTCTCTTGCCATAAAAAAACTCTACAACAGAAGAAGGAAACTGATGCGAAATAAGGTGAAGTCCCAAGACTGGAAAAACTCCCTTATCAGCCTCAACAAAAAGTTGAGGTCCCTCATCAAATCCTCTAAAGCTAGCTATGAAAACAGAATTGCAGCAGATAGTAAAGGTAACCACAAGGGCTTCTATAGTTATGTACAGAATCTCCACAGCAATACCCAGATTTGCTCTGAGCTACTGCACAATGGTACCTCCTATACCGAGCCAACAGATATTGCCAATATACTAGCCGACAGATTCAGTGCCAACTTTACCCCCCCAAAGGACCAATCACAATACCAGTAGATTGCCAGCCACCCAGTATTACTGCTGCACAGGTTAAAACAGCATTGTCCAAGGCAAAGAATACATCTTCTATGGGACCTGACAATATCCCTGACTGTGTTCTACATGAACTACAGAGTGAACTGGCACCTCTCCTGTGTGCCCTGTTCAATCACAGCCTCACCTCAGGCTTTGTCCCTACTGAATGGCACACTGCTACAGTCATCCCTCTCCAGAAAGGGGAGCAACTACAGACCCTGGGAACTATCGTCCCATTAGCCTGACAAGTCTGATATGCAAAGTTATGGAATGCATCATCATGAACCTAATAAACAAGGATATAGGGAATCTCCAAACTCTGGATACCAGACAGTTTGGTTTTGTGAAGGCTAGATCATGCCTGCTCAACCTGGTTGACTTCTTTGAGTCAGTCACCAGAGCTATGGATGAAGGCAAGGTGGTTCATGCAGCCTACCTTGATCTGGCCAAGGCCTTTGATACCATTCCCCACTCAGGAATCATAGAAATACTCACTAAGCTAGGCATCAACCCTTATATCACTAGGTGAGTTGCAAACTGGCTCACAGATAGAACCCACAGTGTGAAAATAGTTGACTCCAAGTCTGACTGCCGACCAGTCATGACTGGAGTCCCACAGGGTTTGGTCCTGGGCCCTCTCCTGTTTGGTATCTACTTCTCTGAAGTCCAGGCCAATAAGAAGGGACACTAACAAAGTTTACAGATGATTGCAAGTTAGGAGCTATTATTAACTCCCCAAGTGATGTTGACATACAGAAAGGCCTCACTGAGACCAACGACTGATGTAAGAACCATGGCCTTAAGCTCAATGCCAAAAAATGTGTCTTCATCCCCTTTGGGAAAAACCTATTTCCCATGAATTACCATATCGATGGTAGTCCACTGAACACAGTAAGAGTTATAAGAGATCTGGGAACACAGGTTGAAAGTAACCTCTCTTTTGACCACCACATTACCACTGTGGTCAGAAAGTCCTTCTAGGTGGCACATCTCATTACTAAGGGTTTTGCATCCAGGAAGAAAGAGGTCATTGTCTCCCGCTACTCTTCCCTCATTAGGCCAATCACTGAGTACAATGCCCCATTTGGCATGTACCTCACTAGACACCTGCAGCAACTGGAGAGGCCACAAAAGTACCTCACAAAGACGATCCTGGGCCTTAAACACTTGTCCCATACAGACAGACTCAAAAAACTTAAACTATTTTCTGTCTCATATCGCCTACTTAGAGGCAATCTCTGCTTGACTTACAAATCCATGTCTGACCCAGCTCTGTTAGAAATGTTACATCTAAAGAAATCCACATCCCTCCTCTCCACACACTCCAGAGACCTTAACCTCATTATCACAATTAACAGAACAAGCTGAAGGGACGGGTTCATAGCCCAGAGACTGCTCATGCTATGGAATAGACTTCCCATACATGTCAAACAGAGCACCTCAATGGCCCTCTTCAAGAGAAATCTTGATGAGTGGATGGGAAATAGAAAAGTCACCCAGGAGATCACTCCAGTGGGTCTACTCAACAGAGGCACTGGGGACTAATGCTAGGTGGCATGATGCCAGGGTAATCATATGGGCTAGGCTTGTGAAAGCTCCAGGGCCATTAGCCTACTACACACCTATAAACCCCACAGCATGTATATAACTTTGCAGGAAGTGACAGTGGATCACAAAGTCAAGTAGATGGGGACATTACATTGGAGGCCATGCAGAAATAGAACACATGCACCTGTATACTAGTGTGTCCGCAAGCACAGGAACACCTTCTGGAGGAAGATACAATCTCAGAGGTAGTGGTGTCTACTGTAAGACCTGTGAGAGGCATGCCAGGTGCAGGCACATGTCACAACTACCTCCAGAAACATACAAAGCATTGGCAGCCCAACAGCAAATTTGCTGTTACATTGTTCAGGCTCAGTCAACTGCCACAGAGCATCAGATAGAGATAGTCAGAATACTGCAGAGCACAGGTGAGGATTTTCAGAACTACATGGAAATGGAATGGTCACACACATGTCCAGTGTGGTGGCACACAGCAGCAATCTCTGCCTCCATGCATACACTAGTCAGGACCTAGTAAACTCAACTAGAAAAGGAGCAAATGAATGACTGAATGAATGGATGGACTGGTGAATATTAACTCTTTACCAGCATGACTGAAAGTTGCAGTATATTCATGCATTACTAAATAGAAAAACTAGATTTTGTAAACTTACTATTATGAGATGTAAATAAACATGGTTTGCTTAAAAAATAATAAGCATACACATGGTATTCATTCATATGTGTCAGGTTAGTTGTTATCTATTATACAAATGCTGTTCTTATGAACCATCAAGTCAATATTGACTCATGGAGACTTGTGGATAGATGCCCTGAATTGTGCTCTGCCTCCACTCAGATGACAAATGAATGACAGAATGCATTCCACATTTGTAGTTAATTTATCAATCTCTCTTACTGTGGGCCTTCTTCTTTTCCACTGACCTTTGACCTTGCCAAGCCTGATGACCTTTCTCTTCATATAATATGTTGGAAGTTTGAAAGGCAAAGTCTAGTCATCTAAACTTCCAGGGAACACTATGGCATAGAATGATGAATGCCTGACTGCCTCATCTGAAGACCATGTCACTGCTTACTAGGGGTTTCCTATGTGTGATATTGTGCATGTGTCTCTCATATGCAACAATTGTAGAGCTTACAAGCCACTGTGGGTTGGGGTTCATTCCAAGGGATGAGACCTTGATGTGCAGATGATGACTTCTGCTCCTGGTTCACTCATCTCTCATCAAAGATGGATGAATGAGTTGTAAGGTTATTACAGCCAATGGAAAATGTGTCAGTTGAAATGGCTGCATGGGATAGGATAAATGATCAGAGAAGAGATTGGTAAAATATTCTGTCTTGAGTTTACATTACAACTGGATACCTTGCAGTGCAGAGTGAGATTTTCTGAAATATATATTATATCTGTAAAACATAGAACAGAATGTTTTAGGGAATCCTATTATTTCTTCAGAAAATTAATGTTCAGCTTTGGTAAATAAAACTATTTAGTTCACCCTTGATCTTTGAAGCTTGCTGGAAGTGGGTTTACAATAAAACATCAACATGATGATTCTGACAAATATCAATGAATGAAAAAAAATCTGAAACATCATTTTGCTGAAGGCAGTTATAGCATAAAACAAACTGAAAGTACTTTTGCCAAAGGCAAAACCCCTGCACCACCTACTTATATGCTACAACTTTGAGGTTGCACTGTCTTGGTGAAGAATGAATACAACAATGTATTTCCAAAGTTTTTTCATTTGATTTATTTATTGTTAGCTAGAAGTATATTTAGTAAAGTGATGTTTTGATATTCTGTTTTCAACTAATTCAGAATCACCAAAATCAGTTTAGTGCTCTCTAAAGAAATGTGACTAGTATTATTAACTGTATACTGCTGCACAGCTAAGGGAGGTAAAGGTAATCAAACAGATATAATCACACAAGTGATCCCTATTTGTTTAAAAAAGTAGAAGTGCTACACCTTAGTTTTGAACCCATGCATACTTCTGAATCCTGCAGACTTTTTCAGCTTTTATTTTTTTAAGAAAAGCACTATTATATGTATTGATTAGTCATTAACGTTCAGATATTTTAACAACTGTCTTGAAATTTCTTGTTTAAAATTTTGTGGTATAGGGTTTCTTCATTGAACGTCTTGGAAGGAGGGTGCTTCTCCTTGGAGGGTATTCCTTAATGGCATTTTGGTGCATTATGTTAACAATTTCTCTAACATATCAGGTAAGCTTCATTTACAAACTTCTGACAGATTATAGTAACAGGTTAAAGTATTTAGTTACTTCATGTTATGTCCCTCTGCATATAGTCTGTGCATGCCTCTGGAATATGATTTGCATTATCTGTATTACTGGACTCTTGCTGATATCTTCTCTTGACACTCTCTGTCTTGAGTATCTGCCAGTTAGCTATTAAATTAGTAAACAAACTTCGAAAATGAAGCTCATGAAAGAAAATTACTTTCCCTTTTCAGTCTCTGAGAGCTGTTTCAGCTCACTCATGTAGCGGTTCATATCTCTCGGAGACAGAGACAGAGTAGAGAGAGGGGATATCATGGAAGATTATTAGCTGAGACGGGGTTAACATGGAAGATTGCTAGCTGAGAAAGGGGATGGCATGAAAGATTACTAGCTGAGTGAGGGGGTAGCATGGACAATTACTAGCTGAGACAGGGGTAGCATGGAAAATTGCTAGCTGAGAGAGGGGTAGCAGGAAAGATTACTAGCTGAATGAGGGTGTAGCATGGACAATTACTAGCTGAGGGGGGTAGCATGGAAGATTAATAGCTGATGAGGGAGCATGGAAGATTAATTTCTGAGAGGGGGGTAGCATGGAAGATTACTAGCTGAGCGAGGAGGTAATATGGAAGATTACTAGCTGAGACAGGGGAACATAGAAGATTGCAAGTTGTTTCAGTTCCTTAACTGACTGTGCAAAGTTAAAACCTGGATCAAACAACAGCAAAGGGGGCAGACACAGACATATTCTATAATACCAAAAAATGATAGTACAAACATCATAACTATTTGGAATGCTAAAACTGGTAAATGACATACAAAAGGAATAACCAGCAAATCTGACCTAGTGTGTGAAATTATGCAGGACACAGACTTGCAAAATTCTGACAAGATCTTTATTCACTGGTCATAGCAACAACTCTTTTTCAACAGCTTAAGTGGTGGTTTCCTTAGGAGTTACGAGGCAACTGAGTCTTACAACCACGTGCAACTTGCCAGTACCCACTCTCAGACTGAACCTCTGTTCTCAGGAGGTCCAGTCCAGGGAAGTCAGAGGTGAGTTTGTGAATACCCATCCAATCATCCAGTTTATATTTGAAGGAACATAAATGCATCATACTACTTAATTTATAGTGGGAATTTCTTGGGGTGGTGGGGAAGGTGCTGTGTAATGACCCTGAGTGTCCACCTTGGTTTGTTTATCCATTGATCAATATTGAGATCTCTGTTTTAGGAATTTGTTGGAATATTTGATTTATGTAGATATAAAAGATCAGGAAATACTAGCTCCTTAATAGCTCAGATGGCAGGGACTGCATAGATCTTCTCTCAGGAGTCTGTAAGTTACTGAATACAGGGAAATACAGGGACGGGGCTCCCATTTTTTACTGACTGTTTGGGGTTTACAAACCAGTAATCTTAGGAATCTCTTGCATCTTTTTAGTTGCTTGATATGTCTAGTAAGATACTGCCCACATGAGACACTGTATTTAATGACTGGCCCAATCAGTACTGTCTAAAAGCAATGTTGACCTGTTTAGATCTGGATGATATTACTCTGGCAATCTGTTTCACCCAGCAGAAGGACTTTCTGAATACTGTGGTTACATCATGATCAAAGGAGTGGGAATTGTCATTCCATGACCCAAGCTCTCTAACAACATTCTCATTTTGAAGTGGAGTATTGCCAATGTTGTATATTGTGTGGAGGGTAGGCTACCAAATGTGACAATACTGCATTTTTATCATTTAATTTAAGCCCATTTTTGTACACTACATATTTACAAGTGTAAGCTCTTGCTGAAGGGGTTAGGTGTCAGAGGATGACTTGACAATGATCCCTAATTTAGGGACTTCCAAGGTGCACATTGAGTAACAGGTTATTTCAGCTCTCCCTGTGAGAAAACAGAAGCTCAGAAGACAGAGCCAGTAATTTTGTATTTTTGGGTAACTTTCAGTAACTAGCTAGTAAGTGCCCAGCCTGGATGCCAGCAAAAAAGAAATTCAGAGAACCTGAAAGAATGTCAGTCACAAAAGGTGAGAAAAAACATTGACATGGAAGAATTCTGCAGCTATTCAGCAAAAATGAGTGCAGGCTCCAGCTTTGGTGCAAGGCATGACTTCCAGTAACCTACTGGAAAAAATAAGTCAAATGTACTCAGAGTTGATTAAATAAAATAAAACACTGAGGAGTATATCAACTCAAATAAAAAAGGCTGGAAAAATGGAAGAAACTTTATACTCAAATGAGGTGATAAAACTGCAAAAATCAGAGGATGAAATGAAGAAAAGGCTGGCTGAATATGGGACTCCTCAAGAAGAGATGTTTCAAAAAATAATAGAATTAGAAGACAGAGCACATAGGGAAAACCTGGGGTTTTCTGCAGTACTAGAGAAGCTGGAAGGAACATACTGTATTCATTTTATGAAAGCACAAATAAGCAACTGGATTGTTATTACACTGCAGGAATTGTTAATTGAAAGGGCACATCATGTGTATGTGGTGTATAGGGTGGTCATGGGGTGCAGTGGTTAGCACTTTCTCCTCACAGCAAGAGGTTATTCAGTTCAATTCTTGGCTGGGGTGCCTTCTGTGCAGAGTCTGCATGTCCTCCCTGTGGTCACGTGGGTTTCCTCCGGGTGCTCCAGTTTCCTCTCACATTCCAAAGACATGCAGTGGGCAGACTGGACACTCTAAATTGGCCATAGTTAAAAGTGTGTGTGCAAGTGAGTGTACAAATGAACTACCAAGGCAGATCTAACCACTCCATGATGTAAAACCTTGGCTTGGGATGATTATCACTGCTGAAGTGACACCCCAACCCCATGTGCAAAAAAAAATGGGAACAGGGGTTGAGGATGGATGGATGGATCTGGTGCATTCTCCAAACCTGCAATGAGAAAGCAGCCTAGACCTTTAATAGTAAAGGTGCAATCCTACCAGTAGAAGGAGTTGATTCTGACAAAACTGTGTCAAAAGGACAAAATACTAAATGTGGGAGACAGTAGAGTGTTTGTGGAAAATGATTACTCACTGTATACCAGGCAGAAAAGAAGTACAATTATTTAAGTAGGCATGAGATTCAAACTTCTGTACCCAGATATCTTCCGAATATTCTTTCCTGGAGGCTCAAATCATTTTTGATGCAGAACATGCTAAGGAGGAAATGCAAAGGTTTGTCCAACAAAAAGTGAGCAGTGAAACAGAAGGTGATTCTGTTTCTTGTTCTTCTGGTAATAAAGATCACACAGAGAGTGTGCCAGTGAAACCTTTTCCAATGTCTCAGTGGAAAATGCTTGAGAGACAGAAAAAAGCACAAGAGTTGACTAGAAGAACTGAGAGTTTGCTGGAAATGAAGCAGATACTAGATTTGGAGATGGAGATTAACAGGAATAAAATCAGCAACTTAGAAATTAACAAATAAATGTGGGATTACAAAGCAGTAATTATATTTGTGAGACATGACAGAACAAGAAAACCTGGAAATATTGGACCTTTTTGACTTTGGTAAACTTGGAGAAGACTCTAAACCATATGCCCTACTTTGTGTCATTAATGTTTGGAAGTGGGATCTTTAGAAAAAGAACACTTAGGATAAGGGAAGAGGAGGGAGAGAGTTAACTGTAACTAAAACAAAATGTTGTTCTTAATGGTCATATTTTTATAGTGTATGATATAATCTGCATGCTATAAAATAAAGATTTCTCAGTTTTATTTCCAAGTGTAATAAGGATACTAAGGTGAACAGGTGCCCCTGTTTTTTTTTTCATTCTTTCTTCTTTCTCCTTTTCAGTTTTAAGAAATGTAGGCACTGCAGTGTTAAAAAAGAATAAAAGTATGCTGAAAAGAGTATAATACAAGAAAAACGGATGTGCTTTTATTAATTCTTGCATAGGGGAAAGACCGCATTAAAGCCCTTGACAAATAAATAAATACATAAATAAATGCTTGTAGAAGCAATTCTGCATCTAGTTCTCATGTCTCCATGGAGGCAAAGTGATAAAGAGCAATACAAACAGAATATTGCTTTCATTAAATGGCTAGGAGATAATGTTCTCTGAAAGCATTCAAGTGTTTTCCTATTCAGGGAGAGCGATAATGATACGACAAAGCCAACAACACTTAGCAAAAGCACAGGTTGTACCATGTGTCTTATCAGGGATAACCTTTCTTTTAGGTTAACCCAATTCTATAAGTGTGACTGTCAGTTTGGGACAATTGTTCCTATTTGGAGGGTAAAACTTCAATATTTGAAGATGTACTTAGTCTTGTGTGTTGGTACTAAGTTAATAGGTTTTAGGGGTGTACTGGGAGTGTATTTTGTGAGGGTTTTCAATAAAACAAAAACTTTTGTAAGACTCAAAGTTTTATAGGCTCAATATGACAAGAAATATCTGTATAAAAGATCAGCCTGACAAACAGCATATACATGTAACAAAAAAGATGGAACTACATACTTAAAAATGTTACAAATAAAAGGAGGGAATAATAACTTTTTAACATTATAATGCTTTCTATATTATTTTTAAATGTCAATGGTCTCTTACAAAAAATAAAGAGTAGTGAACTATATTAAAAATATAGAGTGCAAATGGCTATGCTACAGGAGACACATTTGGAAGAACTGAACATGTGCATTTGATAAAAAAAGGTTTTCAGGATGGTCATTCAGCACAATACCTGGGACAAGGGAAAAGAGGAGTACTCATATTAATTGCAAGAAAAGCTCTAATAGTGCTAGAATAAAATAAAAAAGATAATAATAGTAGATTTGTAGTATCATGGGGCTACTGGCAAGAGAGGAGGATTACACTGGCATGTATTTATATTCCATCTAAAACTGCTATAATGGAGCTTAAGAAAATTCTTGGAGAAATAATCAGTTTTCAGCAAGGAATATTATTTATACTTGGAGACTGGAATTTGATTTGCAGTAGTGAAGATGTGTCTGGCCCAGAATGGAAAATATAACAAAGGAGGATAGATTTTTGAAGAAATTTATGAAAATATCTGTAATGGAAGATGTGAATTCAGTAGTAGGAATTCAGAGTGAATTTACATATTTAATCCCCAAGATACAAAAACTGGGTTGGCTAGACAGAACTTAACATTTCACAGGAACAGTTGCATTTAATTGAAAGTTTTGATATGAATCCAATGACTATTTCAGATCACTCACCAATAATAACTAAAATGAAAAATGAAGGGTAATGAAAGAGAAATGAGACACTGGTGCTTTCACACCTATCTGTTGAAAAGCGAGGAATTTAAGGAATTGTTAGTTGAAATTATTCAGGAGTTGTTAGAGAAGATATAAATTTCTTCTGAAAATATAGCTAAGGAGTGGAATAAAATTAAAGTGGAATTTAAAAATAGGGTGGAAGTAAAAGAGAGATAAGGTTAAGACATAGCAATAATTATTTAGAAGGACTAACAAATGTTTAATATTGCAGAATAGGGGGAATCTCACAGAACAGAAAGAAGAGAAAATGCAGAATGCTAAGCAGAAAATAAGGGATTACCTCAATAATATGCATGAGTTTAGAAAGGTTGCTGTTAAGCAACTGTTTTTGATAATAATGCCAGAGCACAAAAACTTTAAACGCAACTACTCAGGCAGCAGAAAGTAGAAAGGATTGTCAAAACAGGATCCTAGGCCTTAAACACTTGTCCTATATGGACAGACTCAAAAAACTCCAATTATTCTCTGTCTCATATCACCCCTCTTACTGTTTTAGTTTTTGGCTTTCTCCCTTTCAGTTATTGGTGTTCCTCCTAACCATAGTATGAGATCTCATTGGAAGATATCTCCTGATATCGAATCCATTCATGAACTCTTCTTGATTTGCAGTGATTCAGAGAGGCTTCCCTTATGAACTTGAAGATTTGAGCCTTCTGAGTTATGAACTTGTCCTTCTAGCAAGTTCTATTTATTTCATTGTTTCTGTGCTGATTTTGAATGTGAGGGAGATCTAAGGGATTGGGTTTTTATGGTGGAGTGGAGGATTTAATTCTTGATTGGACATAGCTTTGTATGTCATGCATGCGTATGGCAGGGTATAGCAAGTAGGCTGAGTGAACTGAGGCACTGATTGAGCTTTTGTTTTCATAGCATGGCTTTGATTTGAGATACTTTTTAATCTCTTGGGGGGTTTGGTGGGGTCTTTTAGGGGAAAGCAAGGTCGGTAAGGTGTATTCTATGATGGGGATGAGGGGAATGGATAGGCATGAATGAGGATCTGGATCTCTTGATCTAAATCCTTCGTGATGAGTGGATGAGGGTAGAGATGTCTGTCTTCTCTTTCTACTTTGGCAATGTGGTTTCTAAAGGAGAGATTGTTATCAACTTGGGTCCCAGGTCCTTGGGTCCTTTCTCTGTACTGTACTTCTGTACTTGTGGGGTTTAATGGGTATGTGGTTTTTTTGCCAAAGGGTATGACTATACATTTTTGGCATTTAGCTTTTTTTTTTTTAGGCATGGCACCAACCATCTTTCAGTTATCTGTCTGTGAGATTTTTGTGATTTTGTTGCTGCTGGAGAGTTGATGGTGCGCAGATTGCAGTGTTTGCAGTGCGCCTACCATGAGCCTCCCCATAGTGCTCCCTCGTCTGTCGAACCTATATATATAGAAAGTGAGGGTCCCAGGACATTGGTCCCAGGACTGAACCCTGGCACTTGTGTTCTGTCAGTCTGGACATGGCTCCAGCAACTTTACTCTGTCTCTTCTTCTTTTGGAGCCAGTTTTGAACCCATCTTGTAACATAGGGGTTTATATCATAGCTTTATAGCTTATCTATGATGCCCGAGTGGGTATAGTGTCAAATGCCTTTGCAAAGTCCAGATAGGCTGTGTGGACTACCTTCCCTTCATCTATGCTTTGGTGACTAAAGAAGTCAGTCAAAGTCAACCAAGTTCAAAGGCAGCCCTTGACCCTTGACAAAGCCGAACTGGCTGTGGATCTAGTGTCTGTAGGTCCCCAATGTCTTTGTTGATGATGATCATCTCCATAGCCTTGCAGACTTTTGCACTAAAGCTAGTCAGGGCAATGGGCAAATAGTTTCCAGGGTCCGAGAGGCCCGCTTGTGGAGTGGGACCCACTGTTTCCGCGCCTATCTGTGGCACTAAAAAATACATCATCAATCTGTTAAGCTCTCTTGCCAGTGGTGAGAATCAAAGCATGCACCTTAACCAGTGTACCATTAGCCTTTCTGGCTTTCTGGTATCACCTACTTAGAGGTGATCTCTGCTTGACTTACAAAACCATGTCTGACCCAGCACTGTTAGAAATGCTACATCTGAAGAAATCCCAATCCCTCTGCACTACATGCTCCAGAGACCTCAACCTCATTACCACAATCAACAGAACAAGCTGGAGGGACAGGTTCATAACCCAGAGACTGCCCATGCTATGGAATAGACTTCCCATACATGTCAAGCGGAGTGCCTCACTGGCCCTCTTCAAGAGAAATCTTGATGAGTGGATGGGAAATAGAAAATTCACCTCGGGGATCACTCCAGTGGCTCTACTTGACAGAGGCACTGGGAACTAAGGTCAAGGGCACAAGGCCAGAGTAATCCTATGGGCTAAGTTTGTAAAGGCTCTAGGGCTGTTAGCCTAATACACACCTATGAACCTATGAGCCTAAGACAACAAGAGATCCTGTAGAGACACTAGAAATATTTTGAAAAATTTATACAAGTCTGTATAAAGCAGATAAATCTGGAGATCAAGAAAAGGCACAAATGGAAAAGTTAATGGAAGAATTAAATATGCCAAGGTTAGAAGTAGATAAGGCGCAATTACTAACAGTTAGGATAGGAGGAGATGAGATAGAAATAGTGATGTATAACCAATCCACAGGAAAGTCACCAGAAATAGATGGTATTTCTGTGGAAGTTTTGAAGCTAGGAGGGAAAAAATGGATAAAGATCATGAAGGTTTTTTTAACAGTATTTTAAGAGGAGGAGAAGCACCAACATCCTGGAAATAAAACAGTGGTGGCTTTAATACCTAAAGAGGGTAAAGACCCATCAGGTCCAACTTTATACAGGCCCATTTTAATCCTAAATCATGATTATAAACTGTTTATGTCTATAATGGCTAAAAGAATGGCAAAGGTGATGCCAAAATTGATAGCTATGGATCAGTGTGTGGTTTTTGTAGAGGGGATGCAACATTTGACAACATTAACAGAACACTTATGATCAAGAGGGAAGCTGAATGTAAGAAAATGCCTTTATTGTTGGTGGGTATTGATGCAGAGAAGAATTTGACAGAATAAGCTGGGAGTTTATGAGCAGGGCAATAGAAGCATTTGGATTCCCTAATAAAAGTATAAGGTTGATTAGGAAGATATATGAAGGATTGGAGTTGAAAATTAAAGTGGGTGAATTCCTCTCTGATAATTTCTGTTTGAGCAGTGGAACCAGACAGGAGTGTCATCTTTCCCCTTTTTTATTTGCACTATATTTAGAACCATTGGCAAAGAAAACAAGAAATCCAAGTCTATAATTGGTATGCTAGTCAAGAAAAGCTGGTTCTATTTGCAGATGATATTATTTTATACATGATAAAACGAGAAAAAGACATTTTAGTGCTGTAGAACATTTTGAGGCAGTTTCATATGTTTTCAAGATATAAAATTAATGAAAATAAAACAAAGGCAATAGTTGTAAATTATGTACCCGCACATGAACTGGTTCAGCAATATCCATATTTATGGGGACATGATAAAATTAAGTACTTAGGAGTATGGATTAAAAAGGATTCTGGTGTGGGAAGAGACTAAACAAAATATAATGCAAAACTGAAAAATTGGAAGCTCTATTATATGGATATCAAGAAACACGCAGTTTGGTCCCTTTCGTTTAATATACAGGTCAGACATATTTTTTATCAACCAGAGGAGAAGTTGTGGCTAGCAATTAATAAAGAGCTGAAGGATTTTGTCTGGGAGGGGAAGATGGCAACTGTCAAGTTGGATAAGCTGAATCTTCCAATTGATCAAGGCAGTTTAGGATTACCCAATTTGAAGGAGTATGTCAGAGCTACACAGTTAAGGCTCCCATATGCAGCGCAGGCAGAAACCTATAATTCAAAATGGAAAGTGATGATGATGAAACAGGGGGAAGGAGAGACTGGAATTTTGGATGCAGATCCTTAAGGAAAAACCATACAGAATTTTATATTCGTAAAGTAGCAGAAAGTATTCTAAGAACTAAGCCAAAATGGGTATGAAGAAAGGAGGTTCTGCATATAGGGATGACTGCATTTAAGAATAAAGACAATAGGCAAAAGGGGGCTGGGATTTATTGGAGAAAACTGGCAAAAGAACCAAGGTTTTGGGAGCAAATAATTAGAGAAGTAAAGGTAATAGAATGGGAAGAGGCCAAGAATTTATTTGGACTGCACGGTAGAGATTGCCTTCTCTATCAAGGATTGATAACAGAGTATAGGCAAATAGAAAGAAATAGTGAGATCCCAAGTAAAAGACCAGCACTGGTAGAGTTTTTAGTAGAATCTAGAACAGAAGCTGCGGTTAAAAAAGAAATAATTAGAACAGATTGGGAAGAGAGATTGGATAAGAATTTCACAAAGAAAGAATGGGGAGTATATGTGTGTCTCCCAAGTATGCAACAAAGTCTAGAAGATTTAGGATCTTTGTTTGAAGCATTTACATAGGTATTTTTATATCCCAAGTATTTTTCTTCAGGTAGACAGCAAATGCTGGAGTTATGATGGGGAAGAAAGAAATAATTGGGAACATATTTTCTGGGAGTGTAATGAGTTGGTAGACTTGAAAGATACCTTGCAGACTGCTCTGTCAGAAATACTGGGTGAGCAAATTGGTGTAAATAAGGACATACATTTTGAGCTATGATACAGAATCATATGATACAGAATCAGAATTGCCTAGACATAGTAAGTCCTTACTGAGTCTAATTATGGTGGCTGCCAAAAAAAGCAATTACTAGAAAATGAAAATCAAAGTCTAAACCAACTTTACTAGAAGTAGTGAATGTAGTAACAGAGATAAAACAACTGCAAGTGAGATCTTTAGAAAAGAGTAGGACCAAATTACATAGAAAAAAATGGGAATTGTGGGAACAATACATGCAGACAAGGAACAAGATTCAAAAGAAGGCAGTATTTGAATGAGCTATGTAATTTTTGACTGAGAATGACTGGCTAGATTATAAGTGATGTATAATGTTTCCAACTGAAATGATGTCAGTATGGTTTGTGATATATAATGTTTGGAACTAACATTATGTCAGTATGGTTTGTTTTCATTTATATAAATGTTTGATTGCCTATGTCACATGTAATAATTTAATAAAGATGTTTCTTTTAAAAAAATTGATTCCTAGTTTACATCCATGTTTTTCAAAAGGATTTGGTTCATGGTTTGGAGATCAGAGAAGTAGATGCCAAACCAAATGGATTCCAGCACGGAGCACTGTAGAGTACTGCTGGCCACTTTCAGACTTTCTGATGATGCACCTGCTATTCGCACTATGTGGACTCTGTCCTTTAGCTAGTTTGTTGTCCATCTTATCACATGGAGGTCTATTTGTAAAGCATTAAGCTTACTAAATATGGTAACATGAAGGATAGTGTTAATGCCTTGGCCACTTCAGGTATGAAATATGGTGATCATGGTCTCTGGCAACAGCTTGCGTTACTTTTTCAGAGAAGATGACCAGGTTGATTATACAGGCTCTTCATCTAACAAATTCAAACTGCTGTGAGTCGAGACTATTGAGAATTTCCATGTCATAGTTTATCAGGACACTTGTAATATGTTCCATGGCTTTACAAATAAGTCTGATCAGACTAATAGGCCTATTCTTCACGTGATTAGTAGTGGGCCATCCTTGTGAAATGGGATCACCACTGCTGTGCACCAAATCTCAGGGACAAGGTGAGTGGCTAAACTCTACTTTAGGGAGTGGTTCTGGCATTGCTTGTTTAGTACTGTTATTAGACATTCGGTTATATTATCAATTCCCAAGTAATTTTAGTCTTGGTTGGGTAGTGTTTGAAAGACATGCGTACGTAAATGGGCCTTCGTTGAAGGTTGGGTGTCGAGCTGGCACCTCGGTGTTTTATAAAAAAAAAATCTACTGCCAATCATTGGTGGACTGGAGTTCCGCTGTGGCGACCCCTTACTGGGAAAAAGCCGAAAGACAAACAACTAGTACATGTTTCATTAACAACACATCTCAGTGCTGATGGTGTTAATGAGTTAAGTGTGATTAGGGAAAATATATACCAAGGCTAAAACTATTGTCTCTCAGACAGTTCTCTGTTCACAGCGAGGACTATGATCTCTTGACATCTGGGAATGTAAGAAGGACTGCACCCTTGCAAAAATGTCTTTAATGTGTAAGAGTGACTTTTATAGTCTGCTGTTATTTCTAGTGAATAACACATAGGTTTTTGTAGTTCTAGGGCTCACAGTATTGTGTTTTGAACCTCCAGTAGTGAATCAGCTAATATCCTAGCTTCTGTTCAGTTCTGGGTTACTGGTGGTATCAGTGGACTTCCTATATCTAGACTGAGGTGGCCTTCTGAATCTACAGTTTTCCAAATGTTCAACATGAAATATCTGTTGAGCATCTGACGTCATGCATTAATTCATACTTTGGGTATTAGAAAAATCTACACTACTTCTACAAAGCATTTAATAGCAAATTATTTAAAATCTCAGAAAGAACATTATTAAATACTGTATATGATTATTACCTTTCATAATATACGTTAATAATAAATGAATACAGCTAATACCATTTCAAAATTATATACATAGAAAGAGTTGATTCTGCTTTGTATGTATTGTCATGCATTTACGTAGCAGTGAGCATTGTACACAGTAATTGCATTGCTCTGGTTGTATAATCATTATTTTTTCTCATTACAGGAGGTATACGAATGGGTGCCCTATCTTAGCATGGTTTGCATATTTGCATTCATCCTCAGCTTTGGATTAGGACCAGGTATCTTTACAATAAAGATATGAGTTTGAAAAACACATTGCAGCTATGAGTGAGAATGATAAAGGCATCTAGCCTAGTTTTGAATACAATCTTTGTAAATGTAATTAACATATTTGTATCCTGTGATTCGGACACCATGTTTCTCATTCTTTAGTGCAAATGAAGCTTCCTTTTTTGTGAAATGCTTATCTTCATTGCACAATTTTTACTTAAAACAGGATTTTAACGATTTTTTTCTAGTCAACTAATCTGGTAATATTGGACTGAGCAAAGTTTTTTTGTAATGTAACTTTTTTATTTAGTTTAACAATATATACTGTTGTATACATTTTGCATGAAGCAAAGCATAACTTGTCATTTCCTCAGCTATTTGTATAATTCTCCCACTTTCACGCAGTCCTTTTTTGCTTTTACCTGTCTCCGTAATTGTCTCTCCTCTTTTAATGCTATTCTTTTCTATCCTGTTTCCCCTTTGTATTAGTCCAGTTCTTCACAATTGTTTATTGTGTCATACTCTGTGTACATGCAATTCCCTCCATTTCTAAGGCTTAAACCGTCATCTACTCGCACTACAGAAACCACCTCAACCCCATGAACACATGAGTATATAGTGAGAAATATACCCATCTCCAATATGCATATCCAATAACTTCCCTCCTGCTTCCTTATCTATATGAAACATAATTGGTTTTGAGTTATTAATTTCACACCCTGCCACTCTTCCTACCTGCTGTCTCAAGCCACTCTCTACTGTTCACCCCATTGTAACCCTTCCTTACACACCAACTATTTCCCAAAAAATACCATGGTGCTCCTAGTAACCATGGTTTAGCCTATCTGCCTGTACACATGCTTTATATATGGCTGTCCCACTCCTGGGAGACTGTACTCCCTCTCCCTGCCACACATTCATAAGAGAAGCCACTACATGTTACACACCCCACTAATGTACACCACATCCATATTAGGAAGCTTCCATACAGCCTTAAAGTCACAACACTTCTCATTCACACTATTTGCACATGAGAATCATCCCATCTGTTTAAAAAAATCAAGATCAACATGTAATTAGCACTTACTTTGAAAAGGCCAGCAGCTCTGCTGATGAGAATGTTCACCTTTGTTCAGAATCTCCTTGTACAGCTTGATTTACCTTTATGCATATGCTAAATCTGTGGATCAGTAAACAAAATCTCACTAATGCATACAAACTGGAAAAAAAAAAAGAGTTAAACACAAAAAAATGTAATAAGTTCATCATTTCTTAATGTGCCAGGCCACTGTCCTTTCTTTGACCACCAGTGAGAAGAACAAGTGACCTTAAGGCTGGAACCCAGACAGCTAGTTTTGTGAGATCCCTTATGATTGGGACAGTGGTTCTCCCAAATAACTCCTAAGAGTCAAAACACACTCTAGTAAACCCCTTCACATGAAAGCTGTAACTGTGCCCGCATAAACCACTACCATAGTTTATGTCACAGCCTAAAGCCATAACTGACCCATTAGGTTTAAAAACGTCCTATCGGTACAGATGTATACAAAACTTTAAGCAGTTGAACAAATCACAAAGAGGATACATAATGCACTGAATATAGGCCAGTTCCCTGTCTTTCCTCTGGCTGTACATTAGAGAACACAACTGTCCATAAGACTGAATTCCAGACTATCACCGTTGAAGTGGCAGTGATAACCAAATCATCCAATTTCTTCAATAAATGTCAAAAAGCAAATACACATGATAATTGCACAAGGCCTTTAACTTCAACATCCTATTAAAATCAGTGGCCACTCTTTGGCATTCTTTGAGGAGCATTTGTGTCCAAAGACTAGTTGTCCTCACTATACCACCATAAACAAGGCTTGACAATGGATGTATAAAAAAAAGATGGTTACCTGGGTCATTTGAGAGAAACAGCATACCCCCTCCCCAAGCCAGTAAATATCTGCTCTGAGGTACACTGCACTATGGTCTTCATAAAGCAGCTTCAGATTCCATAGTCACAGATTAACATACCAGTTGTTATGAACCTCTCACGGATGCTTTTATGTATTAACAAAGAAACCTTCACTGCAGGCAAGCCACATTTTGATGCTGAGAAGCATCCCTGATGGTTTCAGAACACTATGGCTGTGGTGGCCATTATTTATGGCAAGAGATTTCTTAACTGTGTATGAGGCTTTCTTTTGTGATTGTAATTTTTGGTGTTAGTAAGTAGTTTGCAGGCACACAAGATAAGGCCATTCAGTTTTATAAACTATAGCTTGTCCCCAGATGCCAGGGTTCAGAGGCATACCTAGGTTATTTGGCATCTGTTCCCTGTTCTGGAGCCCCCAACAATTCTATGCTGAAGACAAAACAAAAATTAAAGAGCATAAGCTCAACAAAATAAAATGCTGTAGCAACCCAGAAAACCACTTGCTACATGTGACAAATGCAGCTATCAGCTTGCTACAGCTAAAATGCAAAACACAAAGCAGTTCAGCACTTCAGCCATGACTGCAAATACAGTATTGGTATTTCTGTCTGAATACTGGTGCTACACAACCACACCACTGGCATCTGTTGATCACATGCAATAACACCTACTGCCTGGGGCAGCCCCTCCCTTTGCCCCATCTTAGTTATGCCTCTGTTGGGTCACATAATGCTGGTGTTTATTTGCATTAGGATAACTCTGTGGCATATCGTCTACTCAGAGGCGATCTCTGCTTAACATACAAGGTCATGTCAAACCCTGAGCTGTTGGACATGCTCCACTTAAAGAAATCCCAATCCCTCAGAGCCACATTCTCCAGGGATCTAAACTTTGTCATCACAATGAACAAAACATGCTGGAGGGATAGGTTCCTGACCCAGAGACTCCCCATACTCTGGAATAGACTGCCCATACATATCAAGCAGAGCACCTCCTTGGCCCTCTTCAAAAGGAACCTTGATGATTGGATGGGAGATAGGAAATTCACCCCAGGGATCATGTCAGTTGCCCTGCTAGACAGGGGTCCAGAGAAGTAAATATTGTGGGAAGAAATATCCAGGGAATTGTTATGGCTAGGCTTGTATAGGCCCTAGGGCCGATAGTCTAGTACCAACCTATGAACCTATGTGCAAGATACAGGGACCGTGCTCCTTGTGAAAACATTAAGGCATGGATTCCAAAATAGTTTATTGCCCTGAACTAATAGTGTGAAATGTAACTAAAGTTTTAGCTTAAGCACAGTATATGAAAATGAAGAAATATGTTCTCATTATGCAAATGCCTCTACACATAAGTAAAAAAAAACTGAAAGGCCACACTGTGCTCTTTACTTGATAAATTGGCTTAGCATAACCTGGAAATCAGACATCCTATGTAACAAGCCCTATAATATAATATGGTAACTAGTATCCAACCACAAAGTCCAACAGCAATCAAAAAGCTATTATCACTATTAATAAGGCAAATCATTAAATTAAATTAGTTTCTAAAGGCAACGCTAACTATAAGAAACTAAATTAAGTTAATGATTTACCGTACTAACAGTGGTAATAACCTTTTGATTGATTATCTCTCCTAAAGAAAAACAAAAATAATTTAGTTTCATGACTGCTATATGAGAGGCATTTTTCACAGTTATTGACAAATTTAAAGAAGCAGTTTTGAGATCCAGTATGAGAAGTGAATGCATGACCTGCTAACTGTACTCACAGAGATTAAAACCTTTTGAAACGTAACCTGTAGAACCCATAGGTAAAACACCTAAATCCCTGCTTTTTGCACCTGCCTCTTTTGAACAATGTATTTCCCCAGAGCCTGTTTACTTAAAACACTAAATCCATCATCATACAACTTTGATAAAAAGAGAAACATTTTACAGAAGTAAAAGCAGCCCTCCTATATACTATAATTTGACAGTATAAAACACAAAACACTTTTTCGGACTATCACTATGGAAAATAAGAATCAAGATTAGATTCAATTACGTAGTTTTCACTTTAAAATATATCTACAGTTTTACCAAGTTCTGTTTATAACTAACACACAGAAGAAAGTGCAGTACAAACTAAGTGAAAATGTATTACTACACAGAAAGAATTCTCCTGGGAATTCATTGAAGGGCCTAGTGTGGACAAAAGGCCCTACTCCCATAATGTGTTATTTTGTGGTTCAAAAACCTATTAGCCACTGCATACCTCTCAGCCATACAAATTTTCACAGAATATCCAGATTTTGGCCTCATATTTCTGGTCTGTTTTTCATAAAATTGTGGTTTTCTGGCAAATTAGTAGCAAATCATTAAAGATTGATGTTAGAAAATAATGACAGACATTTGAGTTTCAGACTTCATATCTTTCAGAAATTCATGCTAATGCAAAATCCATTATTCTATCAAGTCTCAAAGTTTGTAAGAGCAATATTTAAAAATTGTTTCTATTTCTGGGCTG
Organism: Protopterus annectens; assembly: GCF_019279795.1. Classification (NCBI taxonomy): domain Eukaryota; kingdom Metazoa; phylum Chordata; order Ceratodontiformes; family Protopteridae; genus Protopterus; species Protopterus annectens. The sequence continues at coordinate 335,351,827 of NC_056733.1, read as the reverse complement.
CCTCAGCATTTAGCACGGCCACAGAGCTTGCCCTATGTGGTGTTACATGTCTTTATGCTAAAACACCATGTAGCATCCTGTTAAGGCCCTTACTGAATGAAATAAAATGTTGCCAAACTGTAACTGTTTTAAGAATATATTTGCATTTTATATATGACAAAAATGTCTAGACTGTGTCATGTTATACAAAACATTTTAATTTTATACAGCATGTTTATTTATTGCATACTTTGCATGCTTGTTTACATACCCCTTTTCATTAGGTCGGACATATTAAAAATAACACAGAGAAATGAAATTAAACAATAACCTTACAAGCAATACTATCATGAAACAGCACTTATAACAACAGTGACAACAGTGATACTTTTTTTGTTTAATTGTTGATGGGATTCAAAAAGATGTAACGCATTGTGTAATATTTTTTTTCTAGCAGGATTGGTCAGTGTATTATGGGGGAGCAATTCGAAGGCCACTTTAGTGCTACAGTAATAAGAAGACTATAGTCTACAGCAGAACAGAAATCTGTTTTGAGAAATCTACGTGAAAATGTGTCATTCTTGGACAAAGCTAATGCATATTAGCCACCTGTCCTTCTCAGAGTCTTTCACTTAAATTGGAATAGCAAAGTAGAGCAATTTAAAAAAATTGTCTGTGCTATTTGGGGGAGTTGAGTAATAAATATGTTCACTGTCTTTTAACAGTGTGCACCCACTGCTATTTATAATAAGAATGGAGGTGTTATGAGGTACGTATGGCAAAGGTGCGTATGTGTGTGTCTGTATATGTGTGTGTGTGTGTGTGTGTGTGTGTGTGTGTGTGTGTGTGTGTGTGTGTGTGTGTGTGTGTGTGTGTGTGTGTGTGTGTGTGTGTTTCATACGAATCTCTACATGATCTTTTGCTCTGTCCATCTCTTGCACATTGCCAAATCACTTTTTATTCCCATAGCAGTACTAGAGCTCACTAGCAAAGCCCTAATATGGTAATGATTTTTCTGAATCCCATCCCAGAAATGTAGAATGCTAGTATCGAATACTACTGCTCTGAGTATGATTGCTAGAGGTTTGTTGTTTGGCAATGCCAGTCATTGTTTTACAGTATTTGTTTTTTTTGAGGGAATTGGAGTAAGGCAGCAAGGAATTTAATTTTGATAGAAGCTTTCTGAACAGCAGGTGCAGTTTGACTCTAGCTTTCTCTGCAGATGAATGCTAAAAATAAAGATTAGGAACACTTTCATTTTATTGCAATGGTGTTTACACATCTCTGTGTGTATATGTGTTTGGAGTTTGTATATTCAGCTAAGATGAGGTAGGCATTGGTGGGGTGCTTACCATTGGACAAATATTTTTGCTTTTCCTTTATTATTTAGTGTTAGTAGTTATACTCTTGTTTTTCTGGTGTAGATGTTCTGTTGTGTTAGAATGTGATGCTCCTGTCTTTGTTGTTTCATCATAGATCCCATAACACACTACCTTAAGACAATATGCTTGTTTGGATGTCACAGTGGTGCAGTGGTTTGCATTGTCACCTCACAGCAAGAGGTTCTGTACTTTGATTCTCAGCTGTAGTGCCTTTTGTGTGGGGTCTGTATGTCCTCCCTGCATTTGTGTGAGTTTCCTCCAGGTGCTCCAGTTTCTTTCCATGTTACAAAGACATGCATTTGGAACATTTCTTCCTGGGCCTCTGCTGAAAATTGTCTTGTTCCAAGTCAAACTTTCCTCATAAACAAATATTAAATAAATTATTACCAGCATCATAGATCTAGCAGATAGCTTATAGGATTAAGGCTATGAGCTGTTGCTGGGCTGCTTCCTGTAGTGCAGTGTTTGATTTATCCAGTCTCTGTCTACTAAGTGATTGTAAGCATGTTGCTTAATCAGACGTTGCTCTTGGGCATTTGGACTAGGCTCTTCAATGGTCTCCTGGACCACATACCGACTAACTCTCTATGAATTTGTCGAAAAATTATTGCTATTTTTGTGGGACTTGAGAATCCAGCATCCTTAACAATTATTGTTTGTATATAGAATAGCACATTTCCTACACATGGCATTTACTTTTTATTTCTCTCTAGTACAGCGGGCTTACAAACTTATGGCTTTGAAGCTTTTCATAAGAAGTGCAGCCACACAGTGGTCAAGATCTTTACTTCACAGCTATAGTGTCTGTGGTTCAGTCCTGAGCTATGGTCACACTCTGTGTACAGTTTGCATGATCTTATGGTGTCTGTGTGGAGTTCCTTAATTTACTGTGATTTATTTCTATCTCCAGAAAATATGCTGCTTGATAATCTACTCTAAACACCAGATGGGTGCATATATGTATATCTATCTACTTATCTAACTAGCTAGCTAGCTAGCTGGCTGTCTATCAGTCTACACACACACACACACACACACACACACACACACACACACACACACACACACACACACACACACAAATTGCATTTATTGTTCCCTTTATGGTTATTTTATGGGTGTAAATGGTCCATGTTGAATTTTACTTAACCCACTTAACTGACAAATGAATAAATTAAATGGTAGTTAAGATAACTGATTATTTTCTTAGAATATTCTTTGTATACAGATATGACATGACTTTTTACAAATGACTACCTTGCAAAGTTATAAATAGACATTTGTAGAAACCAAAGTTTGATATTTTTGTTAGTATTATCTTGCAAAATACCTATTTTTATCAGTTCATATAACTTTTGGTAACAATTTTTACAAGTAGAATGATATAAACATAGCAATAGTTTTCTATTCTTTATTTGCAGTAGTGATTACTTTTTACTGTGAAATGATACTAGAAGTAATCACAAAAGTACTCATAAAAAAGGCAGAGATCTGTTCAGTGCTATAAAAGGAAAGATACTTATGAATCATAGGTCAGGATTCAATAAACTCCATGTAGATTCTGCACAGAGCCTACATGAAGTGTATTTGCGTATATGATGCTGCTCATTGAGTTGCATCGTGCAGCCTCGTGCCATGAATATTAATGATACGATGTACACATAAGCAGGGTTTTGCAGCTTGCACCAGTGTTGCTGGCCATGAAACCTGTAAACAGAATGTGGATTGTTCCACAAAACCGTTTAGTGCTAGAAATGTGGTCAAACACTAAACTAAGTGATGTATAATGTTTACAACTACTGTTTGTGTCTGTGATGTATAATGTTTGCAATTGAAAAAAGAACACTAAACTAATGGGGGGGACAAAGGGCCAGCATGCATTTTCTGAAGGATGTGAAGTACGGAACTGAAATGTATGTCATTACATATTGATGTCAATCTTCAGTGATGTCATAGTAAACCATACATTTTACAAGGAACAGACCAAAATATGATGCAAATATTTGGACATTCGGCAAAACTGTGGACAGTGTCCCTTTTGTGTTTTAATTTCTTTTCTTTTCTTTATTTTTATGGCCAGTGTTTGAACAATGCACCACGTGGCATAAACATGATTAGCTGCAAAGCACAGTTTGTAGAGAGGACCCAGACAGCCACACATATAAACTGGATGCATTCAATAAATAATAGTGTGCATTGAGCAAACACAGTAAATGGCTTTGCCATATGATTAACAGTGAAAACCTTACAGTAACTACTAAGATAGCGGACATCATTTCACTAATCCTGTGGCAGCACTTGTTAAGTGTAGGTGTGGAATGCAGATGGTCTGTGGTTCTAGTACAGGGTGTGCAAACTTTGTTTTACTGTTGTGAGCTTGTAGATTATAACAATGAAGTGCAACATACACAACTGTTTTCTCAACCTTCTAGTGGTAATAGCTGTAAATCTAGGAGAACCGTATACATGGTACATTTGACAACACGTTTACACAAGTGCCTGTATACCTGATAATCTAGAAATTGCATTGTTCAACACTTCTGATCATCTTTTACCATTGGGCAAACATGGTGCCCGTCAGTGCACACTCTCACTTATCATGTTTGTGTGATGGTAAGTGATTCTCAACATTTTCAAATGTCGCAAAACCAAAATGTGTGCACTCTCAGTAAGTGCGAGTTATGCAATACTTGGAAAATAGCAGCATATAAAATTCAGTTGGCAGTAAATGCTCATTATACATTGAGCTTGAACTATGGCATGCATGTCAGGACTAGCTGGAGAGGGTATGTGTGTTTGGATGCAGAAGTGGGGTGTCCAGGAGTCCAACATTTTTGTTGGACTCCTAGTTAAGGAGCATGGGCTTGGTTGCTGCAGCGGGACTATTCAGGTTCATAATATAAATCTGAAGCCTGGAATAGTATTTCCTGGGCTTTAACGAGTGCTACAGGTATGCTGCACTGATGAGTAATGCAGACATCACTTCAATGACCTCCAGTGGAGGAAGCGGGGAACCCTCGACCTTTGGATTAGGGAATTTCGGACAGAGGACACCCCACAGATGTGTTAAGTATCAATTTCAGTGAGTAATTCTAAGAGTTAAAAGCTGAATATAGTCAAGACTATTATTCATAATGGTGTTTTGCTCTGTTTTTTCCAGAGCTGCTGCAGAGAGAGCCTCGAATGTGAGGTCCCATGCCACATGTTTAGTAAAGATGCGAGAAGCATGCGGTATGTATGCACCAGAACAGTACTGTCTAAATAGTATTTGAATAATAATAATACTTTGTATAGTAATTTCATAGCATTAAAAGTTAAGGAACACTTAGTATTTAATACAATTGTATCAAATTCAGCATGCATATCTCAACTATAAAAGAAACTATGCATGCCTTATTCTGTAGCACAAAGCAATGGTGCCATATTCTCAAATAATAGTGAGCATGCATCTCTAAACTATAAAAGGAAAGCATGCATGCAGTGGTCTGTAGGACAAAATAAGAGTATAGTATTTGAGAGTAGTCATTGATTGTGGGTTCAAAAAACACATTTCCCAAATAAACTGTCATGTTAGGTTCTCATCATTATTAGAATGTAACTTCATACGTCTATACCAGTGGCACAAATGACCTTCTGTAAATTGTAATCAGTGTAATTAGAACATGCATATTTGCAGTATATGCACACACCCAAGGACTGATGGCTACAATCTGTGCTATAGTGTGCCTATGTTATAAACTGGGTAGTCTTAAAAGTAAGGAAGAAATTTGTTAGGAGTTTGTAGTGTTAAAAGTAAAGATAACAGAATAGTCAAATAATTGTATCAATACCTTGTATGTGACATATGAAGTTAGTTTTTTATTTATTTACAGTTTGCTTGCCAGGATAGTCCACTGGGCCAAAAGAGACCATTTCAATGGAGTCCCAGGGAGAAAAGCTCCAACAAGGTTGAACAAATAAAGATATTACATAGTTTAAACATTTAACAAGGTTAAATAAATAAAAATGTTAACATAGTTTAAACATTTAACAAGGTTAAAAAATAAAAATGTTAACAGAGTTTAAACATTTGTAGTATTGCAATGAAGCTAAAATACTTCTAAAAAGAGAGACATATCAATACACAAATAGATATAACATGGTCTACGACAGTAGAGATAATTTTTTTTATACTTCAGAGAAAAAGGTAATTCAGGGTTATAAGTGAAGTGAGTGTAATGAGTATATAAGAAAGTAGTAAGGAGTGAAGAATACAAGAGGAGATAAGGTGGACAAAGGTTGAGCTGAAAGAATGGAAATTGTGAAGAGAAGTAGGGAAAATATGAAAGAAGTAGAGAGGAGTCAGGTGGGGTGGGAGTGGCAGTACGAGCAGGTTTGTGTACTTCAAGCAGGTTCTGATTGTTAGACCCGAATAGCCTATCAGGGTGATGTATTTTGAGAGAGGAGGAGGGATGGGCAGAGAAAGGGTTAAAGATGAGTTTATGTGCAGCAGTAAGTTGGATGAAGGATAGATAGTGAGGTAGTTCAAGCCAATATAAATTGTGGAGGGTATTACAGTGATGGGTGGAAGATTTAGCACTTGTGGCAAATTTAGAGGTTTTGTTATAACAGGAAGAAAATTTTGTCTTCAGACCAGACTGGAGATTAGTAAGGAGGTGGATGTCATATAAGAGAGAGGGGATGAGGTAGGTGGTACAAAGGACATGCTTAGTTGAAGGAGTAAGATGACGGTTATGGCAGTAAAGCATGCCTAGTTTTTGGTGGGTTTTCTTTATGTTTGCTTGAAGATGAATGTCAAATTTTAAATGTTCATCAGCAAGGACACCTAGTAGCTTTGTATGGGGTATGATTTCGATAGGGGTCTTGTTTTGGCTAGTTATTGAGAAAGAGTTTGTGTCTATTTTGGTAAACTTTGAGGGGGTGAATATCATAATTTTAGATTTGGAAGCATTAGTGCTAGGTGATTATTTAACATCCAGCGCTCGGTAGAAGAGAAGGCTTCTTGAGCTAGTTTCTGAAGTTTGGGAAGGGATTCTGCAAAGCATATTATTGCAGATTTGTCTGCATATTAGACTAGTTTAGCATTAGGGATACACTGGTGGAAGTCATTTATGAATGTCCCGCGTGACTAGTAAACACCCGTGACAGACGCCGGCCTTTCCTTTAAGTAAACTTGACAAGTATTGATGCTCTAGTTTGTAAAGGTGCTCAGTCTCCCACCAGGACACAAGTGCTCTTCAGCAATTGCATTCTGCTTGCTGAGCACACTCAAGCAAATCTGCAGTCTGCGGCTACCACTCCACCCATACAGTACAAGAAGGAATCAGTACTGCAAAACTGAACAAGGATATACATTTTGAGCCTCGAGCAGGGTCAGTCCACCCAGGCATTCTACTTGTATTTTTTATGAGAGTGAAGCTATTACATTAGCAGTATTTCTTAGCAGTTCTCAGCATGATAATAAAACTGACTGTTGTAGCCTTGTGCCCCCCTCAGCTAGTGCAGTAATCTTAACTGTCCAATAGACAGTATACATTTAATTCAGATCCCTGTGACTAAATTAACCATCAAGCAGCCCTCTCAGTGCTTTCTGCCTTAGTTTGTATCACTTGGAGGCCAACCTGTTTATTTGCATCTCTAGACATTCCCCTTCATTGCTAATGTATCTCCCTACTCTAATCTGTGCACAAACTGGTTACTAATCAGCAAGTCAAAGTAAAAGCACACTCCCAACCTTAATAAAGTTTGCTGTCTCTTCTCTCCTTCACTTTGCAGGTAGTTTGAATTCTTACTTACCCCCTCTGAGGCCTTCACTGATAGTTTTCCATGGATTGCCTCTCTGATTTCTTTGCATTCCACCTGGATTACACCCCTTGTGATATCTCTCTCCCCCAATACTAAGTCTATATTAGAATCCTGCTGAGCATGGAGCCATCTTTAAATTTCTAGTCTCCCACCAGGACACAAGTGCTCTTCAGCAATTGCATTCTGCTTGCTGGTAAGCCACTAGACCTCAGGAATTTGTTTAAAGTGTTCAGATTTGTAAAGTAATACTTACTTTTTACTCTTGTCTTGGTGGGCTCTGCCCCACTCCATTCGCCCTCGCTAATGCTCGGGCTCTCTCTGCTCCCCTGCCCTGCCCACTATTCCCTCCCACCCCCACTTCATCTACATTTATAGTAATCACAGCCACACCCACAGCTCACCCTCACATCACCTTCACCAATTACAGCTCCTCAAGTCAGATCACATTATACCACACCAACTTGCTCCACAAAAAATACTCCCAATCACTCTTATTCCCATTAGGCATTTTTTATATCACCCACACTACTTATCCATCCACATATAGTGCAAACCTATAATTGCTATTCAGACCCCCACCTAGTACATCTTAAACTTTATAACCATGAATATCACGCAACTAAGTCTAGTCTGTCTTCTCATAATTCTTTATAACTCCACAAATTTTCACTCTAGCAATATCCCTAAACTTAGTAGCACAACACTACATTATGCACTCTCATATACAGACACCACACCTTATAATAATATCTGTCCACAATTGTTCAAGAACTACATAACGGACCAATTCAGAACTAAACACATATGCTCTCATTCCTACTCCAAAAAAAACACAATACTTTCTCACACTCCTTACCAAACTCCAACCTCTGTATCACCATTTTAACACCAGGCTCACCATAAGTGGGGATATCCACCACAACCCAGGCCCAAATCCATTCTGTCCAACACAAACTGCTCCAGCACAAATGTCAGAACATAACACCCCCACTATCTTCATCCCAGGGCAAATCAACAATAGCAGCAAAACCAGCCAACTTTTAATTTAAAATATTAACATTAGAAGTATCAAAAATAAAATACCTGAACTCCAGGCCACAATAGCACACTACTCCCCAGACATAGTTGCTTTAACAGAAACCTGGCTAAATAAAAGCATAGCTAACTCAGAAGTTCTCCCTACTGGCTACAATATCATTAGACAAGACAGACCACTTCCTAAAGGGGGTGGAACTGCCTTACTGTATAAGACCAACTTAACTGTACATCAATTACCAAACGTCAACCCCTCCCCCAATAATTGGGACATACTTATCTCACAACTTCAACTTCACCCTAAAAAGGTCATCACTACAATTGTGATCTATATTCCACCTGGTAATACACCTGCTAGCCTTGATGACTTCTTATCCTGGTGTTCTTCCACATACTTACAAGAAACCCTTATTCTGGGGGATTTCAACCTAGATTGGTTTACCTGCATATCAGAACCACCAAGTAATCAAATAAATCTCCATGGCTACCAGCAGCTAGTCCAAATTCCAACTAGATGTGATAAAAAATCTAAAAAGGAATCCATCCTTGACTGAATCCTAACAACCCCACATTGTACCCCCACGCAGGCTGTCTCCCAGACACCTTAAGTGACCACAACATAATATACTTTATACGTAGTAGAACAAGCACATGCAAAACCACTAACTATATATCCACTAGAAACACAAAAAAATTCTGTCCTCAGGTCCTCAATACTTTACTCTGTAACTGTGACTGGACCCCCTTAAAAACCCTCCCACTTGACCAGGCTGTAGCATATTTCAACCAAACATTTCTACAACACCTAGACACTATTGCTCTATTGCGCAAAATCAAGGTTAGAACTTCTACAAACCCCTGGCTCAGTAAAGAAACCAAACAAATCCTCAAGTCCAGAGATGCTGACTGGCTTTACTATCAAAAGAACAAAGAAACACAAAGTCTAACTAAGTACCAAGAACTGCGCAACCGTGAAAAAAAATGCATTATTCTGGACAAAAAATCCTATTACATGACATTACAAACTAAATACCAACACAACCCCCTAAAATTTTGGGGAAATGTAAACCAGCTACTAAAATCCACCCAAAAGGCTACCCCCAAATCAACCACCCCTGACACTAAAGTTCCCATCGAAACACAATTCAACTCCCACTTTGTGAACTCAATTCTATCCTTAGTATCACAGGACAGTTTCTTCCTTACTAGCTCCCCCAACACAAATAACACTAATACAAGCTTTACCCTCAAAACAGTTTCTACCACTTCAATCAAAAGCATGCTCTCTGTGCCCAAACTCTGGAAAATATCCTATGCTATACCCATACATAAAGGTGGGACCTCCACTGAACTTAATAACTACAAACCCATTGCTTTACTCTCCCTCCTGGCCAAAAGCCTAGAAGAATGCATCCATACCCAGATGCTAAAATATCTCCTAGACAGCAACATCCTGTCACCTACTCAGCATGGTTTCAGACCTGCTACCACTACAGCACTCCTCTGCTTCACAGACACAGTAAACCGTCTCAAAAATGAAGGCCTGCAGGTGTCAACTCTTTTTTTTGGATATGTCCAAAGCATTTGACATAGTCTCACACCATATCCTGCTAATGCAGATGACACTACCTTAATCTGTGCTGAACAAAACATTCCCACCCTCCTGCAAACAACTCAACTAACATTCTCTGATGTTGAAAACTACCTAACCAAAGCCCAACTTATCCCCAATCCAAAGAAAACTCAATTTATGATTATAACCAGTTCTAACAAAAACACTGATAACAGTCAATTCACTATCTACTCCACAAATGCTACTCCAATCGCTCCAGTGGCACAGGCTAAGCTACTGGGAATAACCATAGATTCCCACCTAAAATTTGATAGTCATCTCAACTTAACTATTAAAAAAGTACATGCCAAACTGTGATCACTCTACTGTATCAAACCATTTCTTACCAACAACACAAGATCAGCCATTGCTCGCTCCCAACTTATATCCACCCTACTCTATGCATCTCCCATTCTGACTAATCTCAACAAAACTGAACTAAGCAAAATGGAAGTCTGCTATAACAGAATTGCCCACTTTGCTGCAAATTGCTCATATAGAACTCATCACTGTACTGCTTTGAGACAGCTCCACTGGCTTGAACTGCCCAACCTCCTAACCTACAATCAGCTCTGCCTCTGTCATTTTATCTATTACCACCCCAATAAGTATCCTGCCCTCAAACACCTAGTACAACATCACTCAGCCAAAAGGCCTCTTAGATCATCAAGCAAACTACTACTAGAATTAATCAACAGCTACAATAGCTTTGGAGATACACTATATAGTAGTTCAGTGGCTAAAAAATGGAACTCTGTCCCCACTAGCATTCAAAACACATCATCCAAAGCCTCCTTTAAAGACCTCATCAGGCAACATCTCAAGCAAAGTTGGCAGAGCCATGATTGCTCCTCAGGCTAGTGAAAGCGGATAAGGTACACATACTACACCTAGAGTACTTGACTAAGATTGAAAACTATTCTCACAAACACTGGCTAATCTACAATGTATGTACTGTACCTGTGTACTATGTATGTATTCTACCTATGTTCCAAATTTCAGCTGTACACCACAAATCTATTAAGTACCTTTATTTTTAAATATTTTTTTGTTTGTTCTCTCCACTGTAACTGTTGATGTGCTGCATACCACTGTAAAAACATGTCTTTTGTAATTTGTGTGTATACTGATCATGTCTAAATGTATCTTTAATTTTTCTATGTGGAGCTTTTCTCCCCGGGCCTCTGCTGAAAAAGGGTCTTTTTGGCTCAGTCAGACACCCCTGGTTAACAAATGTAAAATAAATAAATAAATAATGCAGTTTGAGAGGCATACATGTAGTATCCCCCCATCTTAGTGATAAATGTGATGATGTTGGCATTACCTCTTGTTTAACATATTTCAGGACTGTCAGAATCTAACAAAGTATGCCTCCTGCAGATGGTAAGCCAAATCAAGTTATTTTAATACTGCAGATAAATTTCTAGAAATATAATGTGTCATTTTAGGCCTGTTGAGTGCATTGCTATATTGTCTGTAATAGCAGCAGCACTGTAAGTTGTTTAACATATATGGCACCATAGTAGTAAAGGTATTAATGTATGCTTTTGCTTTTCCCTTTTTATCACAGGTGATCATGGCAGTGGGAGTGTGGGCACTGTGCCACCTGAAGTCAGTGTCTCATCACACTCTGATGATGATGGTAGTGAAATTGAGGTACTGTTGGAGGAGTGCAGAGGTTGAATCTGACACAGAGGTTGACATCAGCCATGCCCTTCTTTTTCCCTGGACATAACCAGTAGGCCTACACCTACCCAGTCCACTGAGGTCACAGGGGGTGGGTGATGACATTGAGCAGGGAGGTGTGGCTACTGCGGCTCTAGTGCCTTTTGTATCTGACCATAGCCAAAGTGTTGGTGAAGTGCCACACAGGAGGGTTGATAGGGTTCTTGGAGGGGACCTGCTGTGCCAGGTCTATATTAGAACATCGAATATTTAACAGTTTGAATCACTAAAGGTCGACCTTTAGTGATCGAACTGTTAAAACATCGAATGTTCACAAAAAAAAAAAAAAAAAAAGGGTGTAGGCAGGGGGGGCAAGACACCCTGCACCCCCCCACACCCCCTGCTACTTAAATATACCAACTCCAACACCGCACTACATTGAAGTAAATGGAATTCTACCCTTACGGAGATTTCCGTTTACTGGATCGATTTTCTGCAGTTTCGCTATTCTCGTGTCCACAATGTCAGATTCAACATTGTCGGCTTTTGAGAATGTAATATAGACCCACTATCCCTCCTCCATCTGGTGCAGGTGTCTCTTCCTGTGTCACACAACTTATATTTAGGGCCATCATGGAGGCACAGGCATGTTCAGAAAGGCACTCCAGACAAATACTCAGGGTTGTGGATGTAGCACAATCTAACATGACTGCCTCCATCATCTCGCAATTCTTTGGATCAGATAAATGACATGTTGGAATGATGGGTGTCTGTGATAGACAGAGGGGTGTCTGTCATGGAAGGAGCACTGTCTGTGATGAAACATCTGCTGGGAGGAGAACAGAATCCTTGTGGCTGTAGGTTGGCCGCAACATATGCTGATAGCTAATATGGCCTTTTCCAATCACGCTCCCATAGTGGCAGTACTTCTGCTGGTCAATCAGTGAGTGTGCTATCCACACCCAGATGTGGCCGGCCATGTGGTTGTGGCCCTGAGCATTTCCACGAAGAGAACACATCTAGCAGACATCAGTCACACTCAGGAAGCAGCACTCCATCTGACCTTGGGCATGGAGGTGCCAGTTCAACTCCTGACAGAGCCAGTTCTTATGGTCAGGGGCAACAACGATGAACTGCCACCTCTACCATGCATGGCTCACACCTGTCTGATCTACCAAGATGTAGAGCTAGCATTGAGCTTGGCTGTGTTCATGCAGACTGTCGTACCACTTCAGAAGTAAGACACCTACAGACACTCAAGTGGCCTGCCTGCTTCCCTTTCTCCCACACACACACTCACCAACCTTTTGTGTCAGCCTAGGCCTCCTATCTCCCCCGAGCACCCTGTGCAAGTGATGATAACTGTGGCATATCTCTGTTTTATCTCTTTTGGATTCAGGGATACAAATCCTTTGTGTCTGATGCACAGGGTGCATAGCTACATTAGTGCCTAATATATCTACACTTGTGTTGTTAAACTGATAATTGTACCTGTCAGTTATATTTAGCTTGCCAGGTTATACAGTGGATAGCATTATCATGTCAAAACTTTCTAGAGTATTCTCTTGTAAGGGTTGTGAAGTTAGGAACCACAATGTGTGTCTTACTTTAAAACTTTTCTCTTTAATGTTTTCCGGTACATATGTATGGTGCACATCATAAGACATACCATCGCATTCAGATCTCAGGCTTGTATGACAGTACTGTAGTCAAACTCATCAGAACAGTAATATAGTATAATTCTCTCTTTTGCATGAACCTCACCAGATGCATGCAGCAGCTGGCCAGACCATAAGGCTTTCTCATCAAGATAACACAGGGCTAACTAACAATGACATGATGTATGTGGGTAGATTAAAAGACATGTCACTGTTATCTGACTGTATCACATTACATGGTAACTGTTATTCTAAGCCTATTACTTTTGGTTTATGCACTTGGACTACAGGCCAGTTATCTTACATTAAGAAGGTTTGTAGCCTACACTCTTGTGGAGGAGACTGTAACCTCTGCCCTTCTGAGTTGGGAATTGCTGGTTGAATGCTTATTGTGGGTGTTGTTCCAAGTCTCTCTGTTACGGTTTAAGCACTTGGCCTCCAAACCAGCTATTTTACATTAGGAAGATTTGTGGTGTAGGTTCTTGTGGCAGGGGAGCATAGCCTACACCCTTCTAAGCTGGGAATACCTGGTTGAAGGCTTACTGTGTCGGTTATTGTGAAATTGTCTTAGTTCTGGTTTAAGTACTTGGGTTTCAGACCATGTATTTCACACTAGGAAAGTTTGTTGTCTATTCTCTTGTTGGAGTATTCTACTGAATTAGGTAGGAGTATTCTACTGAACTAGGACTTGCACAATTAATACTACTATCATACGGACTAGCAAAAACCGTAACTAAACTGTTGTGTAAGGTTGCTTTGTCTGTGGCCACATTTCTGCTAGTTAGACCATGTGTGATTGTTTAACTGTAATCTAGCATTTTTTCTGTCTGTTGACTTTACTTCTGCCCTGATATCTCCACTGCACTTACTGATCCCCACAGTTCTCTGCCTGTAGATTTACTCCTGAACAACATTTCTTTCATGTGCAGGACCTCATGTGCTCCTTCTCTCTTCACAAGAACTGTACTCTCACAACTTCTGCTGTCCCTTAATCCAGAATTTGCTGTCACTCAAATCTCCCTGGCTCTAGTGTGATTCACAGCTACTATTTGTCCTCTTTTTCTTCCTCTTGTTGTCTCCTTACATATCTATGACCTTTTGTGCATCTGTATCTTTATTTATGCTTTTCTATTTTTTCTTTCAGCTCGCTCAATACCCGAATGTCATTTGTTCTTCCCCCTCCCTTCTGCCTCTACCAAGCTGTTTTTTGTTGGACTGCACCCTGTGGAAAAACCTGGGAAACTACTGAATGGAAGATTACTCCTCTGTGAAATAAAGTAGGTGTTTGCCTACTGTGTTATCAAACTTTGTCATTCCTGTTGTATTAGCTTAGTGGCTTGCACACTCACAGGGACTATCCTGGGGATGGTCTTTTCCCCTCCTGCTTCTTATTATTGTTGCAGTCATTATTTCCCCTTTCTGGCCACCAGAAGGCAGCATTTCACAAGACAGAATAACTTACTAAGCCCCAGCAGTTCTTCCGAGATGATTAACTCGGTGTGTCCTGCAGTATACTTAATGGCAGTGTTTTAGAATAATTCAAAAGATACAACTGGCAATTAAAGAGTTGTTTCTTGCATTATACCTAAAGGCAGTGTTTAAAAGAATACAAATCATTATCAAAAAATATAATTAACAAATTGCTCAACATCATCTTATGAACATCAACCTACATGCCTATAAATATTACTTTTTGCTCTCCCCAATTATATTTCTTTACATCCACAGTCGGATGAGAGTAAGTTACCTGTCCACATTTAAAGCAAACTGTTTTTTTTGCATTCACTTGCCTCCTCCAGCCAGGTCAACCTGCTCTGTTCGCCCTCACTCTGCTCAGGCTGACTCCACTCTCCTACATAACCCCCATTCCCACCCACCCCCACTTTTATTACATTTGCAGTCTCTTTGCCACACCCTTCCCTCCCACTAACCAATCAGCCTTCACTTTCAACTAACAACTCTTCTCTGCTATTTCCACTCCCACCATACTCTCCTCCCTTTTAATCACAATACTTATTTCTGTCCCTCCCTTTATCCACCTACCATACCCTTATCTCCTCTTCACTTACTTCTTACAAGTAGCCCCCTATTCTCCTCAGTATCCTTTACTAGTGCACATTTCCTTCAACCACTTCACTTCTCACTCTTTCTCAAACTCTACTCATCTTTCAACATGTTGTCTCTTTATCTTTCTGCTACCTTTTTCTTCTTCCTTTCACTGTCAACCTCATACCATATGTCACTCTGCTATCAAACACCTTCACCTACTCTCCCCTTCAATCACATCACCCACACCATCTTTCACTCACAACTAATCTTTCCATCCCTCTTTCTTATCTCTCCTTCTGACCTCTTCAAGATTAATACATTTCCAAGTACGTTTCTCTCCGCTATGAAATCAAGGAACCTTGCTACTTTGAACCTACTCACTTATATTCTTACTTTCTTTGATACACATTTCCTAGACGGGTACATCCATCCCAACCCTGGGCCACCTGACTCTACCACTCACAAAAATACACCTCATACACCACCCCTCAGCTACCTCCCCATGCCCTCACTCCTTCTCCTAAATCATTAAATATCTTCCCAGTAAATATTCAAAGCATTGTAAATAAAATAATAGAACTGCACTCATGGATTACCAACACTTCTCCCCTGTATCTTAACCTGTCAGAAACATGGTTGAAATCACATATCTCTAACCCAGAAATATTACCTCCAGGATATAACATCTTTTGCTTTGACAGAACAAATAAGAGGGGTGGAGTGGTTGCCATCCTTTACTCTGAACAACTTAATCTCTCACAACTTTTAATTTCTGTACCTAGCTGTCACCTAAACCCTCACAAAAAAATGCCATAGCATATATATATATATATATATATATATATATATATATATATATATATATATATATAGGGTCTATGACAACGGATCGAATAGTAAAAAGATCGAAAGGCTATAAGAATGAAAATGCCATTCATAGAAATCCGTTATGTGGGGGGACCCCCCCCGCTAAATATATATAGCAACTCCGAGATCGCACTACAGTGAGGAAAGGGCACATTTTCCAATTTCCACTGTACTGTGAACTCAGAAAACAAATTTCTATGAATGGCATTTTCATTCTTACAGCCATTTGATCTTTTTACTATTTCATCCGTTGTCATAGACCCCATATATATATATATATATATATATATATATATATATATATATATATATATATATCTCCCAGGGATAATATTCCTTTTCCCAGACAGGATCCTTACTTCAGATCCCAACCTTTAGCATAACCCTGGCATACATCCTAACTTTTTAAGTGACCATTCCCCTACCTTCATCCATAGATTCTCCCAACATCCTCCCAAAGACCACCTATACAGGGAATGTCATAATCTTACTCATTTTGATCCAGATACATTTAACTCCAAATTGTCTAGCATTAAATTGGTCTTCCTATATTACCTCTCAGTGAAGCTGTAACATCTCTCAACAAGATTTTTCTTGACGTACTCAACTCCATGGCACCCTCAAGAAAAATCTGAACAAAATCTAACTTTGCCTCCTGGCTTACAAAACATACCTGCTCCATTATTCATGAAAGAGACAGTGTCTGGAAAGCCTGGGTTAAAACAAATCTCCTCTCCTACTTCAAAAATACAAAGAGCTTAGAAACATGCCTAAAAAGCTAGTAAACAAAGATAAGAATGTTTTTCCTGCTCCAACCAATGTAGCCCACATAAAAATAAAACATATTCTGGACTACCATTAATAATCTTCTATACCCTGGCAATCCTTCTACTCCCAATCCCTTCCCATATAACACAGCTGCTGAAACTGCCACTCTCCTAAACTATTTCGTAGAAACAATCCAAAAACTTACACAAAATACTATTACTTCCTCTACCCTCCCTCCGCCCCCCAACATAACTTCCTCCAATACATTCTCTATCCAGCCAGTTCCCACCACCATTGTTAAATCTCTCATAAACAAATGTAAGACTTGCTCCCCCTCTGCTCATCAACTACCATCCTATTTTCTTAAAGTTACTGCAGAATCTATTGCCTACCCTGTATCTATACTTATCAATCATTCCATTACTGAAGCCCATGTCCCGGATATATGGAAATCCTTCACAATCCCTCTTCAAAAAGGTGGAAACTCTACCTATCCCTCTAACTATAGTCCCATTGCTATCCTGTCCCCCTTATCCAAAATTCTGGAAAAGTGTGTCCATACTCAGTTACTCAAGCACTTGCTTGATAATAGTCTTCTAACTCCTATCCAACATGGTTTTAGACCCCACCACAGAACATCCACTGCACTACTTTCTTTCACCCAAACATTAACAGAGGCTCGTGATAACAACTATATTTACTCTTCGATCTTTCTAAAGCCTTTGACACTTTCTCACACTCAAAATTTCTAACTAAACTTTCTGACCTCATCTCTACCTCCTCTGTAAACTGGTTTTCTAGTTGCCTATCCAGCAAGCAAAAACCCATTCACTGGCAAACTGCCCTCTCCCCCTTCCTTCCAGTCAGCACTGGTGTCCCTCAAGGATCTATCTTGGGGCCCCCTCCTGTTCACAATTTTCACTAACAAACTACATTCTGCTAGTAATCTCTCATAGGTTCATAGGTAGGTAATAGGCTATCAACCCAAGGGCCTACGTAAACCTAGCCAATAAGGTTCCCTGGCTTACGCCACCCAAGAAAGTTATTTTCCTGTGCCTCTGTTGAGCAGAGACACAGACGTGATCCCCAGGGTGTATTTCCTATTTCTCATCCACTCATCAATATTTTTCTTGAAGAGTGCTAATGAAGAACTTTGTTTGACATAGATGGGTAGCCTGTTCCAGAGTATGAGAAGTCTCTGGGACAGGAATCTATCCCTCCAGCATGTTCTGTTTATTGTGGTGACAAGGTTTAGGTCCCTAGAGCATGTAGCTCGAAGGGATTGGGATTTCTTTAGGTGTAGCATGTCCAACAGCTCTGGGTTTGACATAGCTTTATATGTTAGGCAGAGATCACCTCGGAGTAAGCGATATGCTATGGAGTAAAGCTGGAGTTTTTTGAGACAGTCAGTGTAGGGCATTTGTTTGAGGCCAGTAATCCTTTTTGTGAGGTACTTCTGTGGCCTTTCCAGCTGCTGCAGATGTCTTGTGAGGTACTTTCCTGACATCTGACATCCTGTCTTGCCTTATATAAGTGATACATTTTGAGTTATCTCTGTTTAATATCAGAACTTTGGCCGGCTAACATCTACCTGAAATCAGCTGGACATACAAGTGAATTTAAGAACACTTTTATCTGCTCTCTTGCATATAGTACTGTATTTAATTTATTCATTTGTGTTTTTCACTGAATATTAACTCAACTGAAGTTGTGGCTGTCTCTCTACAGTTAGTTCCCCACCCACCTCCCTGTTTTTGTTTCGGTATTAATGTTGGTGGCTTTGAAATTGCCCACCCCTCTTGTAGATTTGTATTTGGATACTCCTTCTGGGCCCATCTCATTTGCTCACTCAACTGAATGCAGTGAGATCATATTCTGATTTCAGGCACTCCTACTGTGTACAAAGAGAGCATTTGGGAAGGGCAACCCCTGTATCCTCTTAATCCTGCTCTGTTCCTTCCCTCAAACAAACAAACAAACAAAAAAAAAACATATATATATATATATATATATATATATATATATATATATATATATATATATATATATGGGTCCATTACAGAATCTCGAAAGCTCATAATACCGAAGCCCAAAATCCTGAGACCAAAATCCCGAAAATTCAAAATCCCGAAAGCCCAAAATCCTGAAACTCAAAATCCTGAAAACACAAATAATGCTAATATGTCAATATAAAGACACTAATATCTACCAACTGACCCTGACCCTAACCCTAACCCTAAGGTCCATCACTATCGCACACTCACCTGACCCGTGCCCTAACCCTAACTCACTTAAACCGCCCCCAACCCCAATATTTGTCACTATTGCATACATGCCTAACCTGCGCCCTAACCCTAACTCACTTAAACCGCCCCTAACCCTAACATAAAACCAACCGCACACTTACCTGAACCCAACGCATGACCTAACACCACAGGGCTAACAATAGCAAAGCCACAATGACGTCAGTATGTCCATTTTGTATTTTCAAGATTTTGAGTTTCAGGATTTTGGGCTTTCGGGATTTTGAATTTTCGGGATTTTGGTCTCAGGATTTTGGGCTTCGGTATTATGAGCTTTCGGGATTCTGTAGTGGACCCATATATATACATATATTATTCGTTTGTAACTGTCTTAGTTGCTCTTCTGTGTGCTATCTGTTCATTCGCTCTTACTCTGCACTTATTACTTCTTGTTAGTAGCCTTCTAATATACTGCCTTCTGCACTTGTTTTTTAGTCATTTGTTAATTTAATTGCATTTATTTGAACTGTATTTGCTAGTCATTTGTTAATTTAATTGCATTTATTTGAACTGTATTTGCTGTAGTGTTGCTACACGCTCTGGTGTGCTGGCCTGCACTACAATTTGAATTGTATTTACTGCTGTTTTAGCTGCTTTTCTGTAAAAAAAAAAAAAAAAAAAATTCTAAGCTTGTTTCCTGCCTTTCCTGTAACTAGTCAAGTCCAGATACAGACTTGCTGTATCCAGGACTGTTGGTAAGCTTCTGAGCCCCCCAAGCCTTTCTGTGTTGGAGGGAAGCCTTCTAGCTTATCGGTGGGAGTGGTAAGCACTAGGTAGCCTATCCACCATGGGTTTTTGCCCTGAAATTGTAGTTCATTGGCCGTTTGGGCAGTTTTTCCATCTCATTCAACTTTCTGGTTAAAAGCCCATTTTGTGTTTGGTTCCCGCCTTTCCTACAACTAGTGTAATCCATGTACAGATCTGCTGTATCCAGGACTCTTTGTAAGCTTCTGAGCCCCCCCAAGACTTTCCGTGTTAGAGGGAAGCCTTCTAGCTTATCAGTGGGAGTGGTAAGCATCAGGTAGCCTATCGACCACAAGATGAGTGGTCCCTGGCCCAGAAATTGTAGCTATTGGCTGTTTGAGCATTTTTTTCCATCTCTTTCAACTTTCTGGTTTGAAAGCCACACTTGTGCCTTTTTCCTGCCTTTCCTATAACTAGTCTAGTCCAGTTACAGAGTTGCTGTTTCTAGGATTGTTAGTAAGCTTCTGAGCCCCCAAGTCTTTCTGTGTTGGAGGAAAGCCTTTTAGCTTATCAGTGGGAGTGGTAAGCACTAGGTAGCCTATCCTCCATGGGAAGAGTGAGTTTTGGCTTAGAAATTGTAGTTTATTTGGCCATTTGGGCAGTTTTCCATCTCTTTCAACTTGCTAGCTTAAAAGCCTACATTTGCACTTGTTCCCCACCTTTCCTGTAACTAGTCTAGTCCAGGTACAGATTTGCAGTATTCCAGGACTCTTTGTAAGCTTCTGAGCCCCCCAAGCCATTCTGTGTTGGAGGGAAGCCTTCTAGATTATCAGTGGGAGTGGTAAGCATTAGGTAGCCTATCTACCACAAGAGGATTGGTTCCTGGCCCAGAAATTGTAGCTATTGGTAGTCTGGGCAGTTTTTTTCCATCTCTTTCAACGTTCTGGTTTAAAAGCCATCTTGCGCTTGTTTCCCTCCTTTCCTGTAACTAGCCTAGTCCAGATACAGAGTTGCTGTATCCAGGACTGTTGGTAAGCGTATGAGCCCCGCAAGCCTTTCTGTGTTGGAGAAAAGCCTTCTAGCTTATCAGTGGGAGTGGTAAGCACTAGGTAGCCTGTCTACCATGAGAGGAGAGGTTCATGGCCCAGAAATTGTAGTATATTGACCATTTGGACAGTTTGTCTGTCTCTTTCAACTTTCTGGTTTATAAGACCACATCTGTGCTTGTTCCCCATCTTTTCTGTAACTAACCTACTGGGTAGCACTAGAAAGCCTTAAACTGATACAAGCCTCCTAGCTTAGGAGAGAGACTTTGGAGTGATTAAGTATTAGTTTTCTGTCCTTTCTTGCTTTATTTAACTGTTTTCCGCCTAAAAGTAGATTTTCCAGCGTTTATTGTAATTTAAAAGCTTGTTTTTTTCACATATTGTACTTATTTGACTGCCTGCACTTTTAAAAGGTTGTTTTTTGTTTAATTTGTTTAACTGTTGTAGGCTACACACCAAAGTGCGATAGCCTTTTCTGATCATTTGTAGTCGTTTAAAGCTGTTTTAAGTATATTTTTTTTATTGTTTTTGCCTTATCTTTTCCTAAAAACAAAAAAACAAAAAAAACAATTCCTTGTTTCCCGCCTTTCTAAGCAAGTATAGTCCTGTTTTCAGGCTAGTGCTGAATTCAGGGCTGTGATACTAGTTTCTGAGTTGCCCATACCTTACTTGGATAGAAGGAAGTTTCTCTGTTCACCTGTGAGAGAGGGGAGCTTTAAGCAACCTATTTGTCCCTGGAGGAGTGCTTCCAGCCCAGAAGTTAGTAGTTTATTGGCCATTTTGGGCTAATTTCTATCTCTTTCATTTCCCTGCTATAAAAACCGTGTTTGCACCGTTTGCGCACCGGGCAGTGCCGGTTAGCTACAGTTAAATTATTCCTGGCTCCACTAAGTCTCCTCTTCAGTTTTTCCCTTGAAACTAGTCTCTCAACCTAAGCACTCAAAAAGCATCTTACAGCCCAACACTTGCTCAGACCTAATAGCAAGCACTAATATACCCTGACACTGATTGCCCAGCAGGGCAAGGCTCTTTATTCACCCTTCACCAACCAAGTGACTAAGCAGTTCACCCTACTATACAGGCATGACCAAAGGGCAACTTCAGGTGCGCTCTCCATTCCAGCTGGTGAATCTGGGTATCCTGAGGCAATGTTATAACTGCCTCATGTACACAGACAACACTCTCCTCCTACCACAAAACACTAACATATGTAAGAGATGCAATTATGCAGCCAAACTGGAAGCTAAGCTGTCTCCACCCAAGACTGGAAGAGACAGTCAAGAGGAGAAGGTAAACACTTGCACCACAACTCCAGCCACACACAGACCTACTAAAACAGCACTGGCAAAAAATACACATAAATACACAAAATCATACTCAGAGGCTCTAAATAAAAACCTGCAAAAGCATCAGAGACTTCCAAAGCAGACACCCAAACAACCTGCACTTCCCTTCAAAGCCAGACAACACATAAAACCAAAATCAGTGTGCCGCACAATCACAGTCCTTAAGATGAAATAACATACCTAACACACTAGTAATAGGTGACTCTATAGTCAGGCACACTGACATCCCACTCACTAGGCTGGACAAGCAGAAGGTTACTGTTAGCTGTCTGTCGGGAGCCAGAATCTGCCACATAACACAAGCACTCAGATCACTCCATAACAAGTACAAATATGACTCTGTCATTGTTCATGTTGGTGTGAATGACCTGAGATGTACCACCCTGGACTACATGAAAAGAGACATGGAAGATCTCTCTGATCATGTAGCCCAAGCTGGTATGACCCTGACCCTGAGTAACATCCTGCCCTCACCAAGAATGATACCTCAGTATAAAGAAAAAATGATAAATTTCAATAACTGGCTAAGCTTCTGGTGTCATTCAAAGGGGGGGATCCAGAGTCTGTCAGACTGGGACGACGTGCTCAACAAGCTGCATTGCTTTGCAAGAGATGGCTTGCACCTGTCACCCCAAGGCTTTCAAATACTGGCCAAGGCTCTTGCTGCCCCCATAGTGCCTTTTTTAGGCAAGGCTCAAAAGTCAAACCCAACTCTGTAAACAGCATAATTAACAAAAAACTGAGGGTTATGCTACTCAACACAAGGAGTTTAAATCTCAAAATGCATGTGCTCGAAGCACTCTTTAGTATGGAGAACGTCGACATCTGTGCAGTAACTGAAACCTGGTTCAGGGCTCCAGACAGCACCCCAGCACTACCAGGCTACAATTCATACCACACATTTCAGCCACAGAACACAGACTGAAACAAAAAAGGAGGGGGGGTGTATCCATATTCATCAAGGATACCTACACCTCCAGGTTAGTGGTGCAGCATGATACCTCTGAGATCATCCATGTGCAACTAACATCGGGCAAATCTGCAATCCAAATTGTGGCCTGCTACAGATCACCCTCCATGACCCAGGACCACCATTTCACCTTTTTGGAGACACTAGAATACATAAAGGTCCTACCAAACACCCTGATATGGGGTGATTTCAATTACCCTACCATTCACTGGCAAAACTACTCAAGTACAAATTCCCAGGCCCAGCGCTTCCTGGAATTCATCATCTCAAACTCCCTGGATCAGCTGATAAACTCCCTTACCAGAGGTGAAAACATATTGGACCTGGTCATCACCAACATGGGCGACAGGTGTTCCATACCGGAGGTCAACCCATCACTGGTTAGATCAGATCATAAACTAATCACTCTGGATGTCCACACCCCACCACCACCCCCAACTAAGGAAACCACAGTAAAAAACTTTTATAAAGCAAACTTCACCTTACTTAAGACAGAGGTGATACGTTTCACAGCCCCCACACTAAAGTATAACGCTGCCCAAGATGCAGAAACCTTTACAAATGCACTCTGTGAGCACCTACAAGGATGCATGGATCATGCCATCCCTAGCAAAACCAAGACTCACTCCTCTAAGAGAAGGAAACCAGTTTGGTGGACCCCTGCAATAAACAGGCTATACAATAGAAGGAGGAAACTAGTTCAGAAAAAAGCAAATCCCAAGAAGGAAAGACATCCTAGATCAGTATCAGTATGAAACTGAGGTCCCTCATGAAATCATCCAAGGCTAATTTCAAAAGAAAAATAGCCAAGGATTCAAAAGATAACCAGAAAGCCTTCTTTAGCTATGTTAAGAATCTAAGTGACAACTCGCAGATATGCACTGAACTAGTGCAAAATAGCACAAAATATACTGAACCTACTGATATTGCCAACATCCTGGCAGATAGATTCAGTGCAAACTTCACCCCCCTTTCACCTCCAAAAGGGTCCACAACAATACCGGAAAAGTGTAGTGTCCCAAAAATCACAGGCGCACAGGTGAAAACAGCCCTTTCAAAATCCAAAAACACAGTGTTAATGGGACCAGATGGTGTCCCAGTCAGCGTCTTGCACGAACTACAGAACAAACCCCACCTAAACACACTGTTCAACCTCAGCATCTCCACAGGCTAAGTGCCCATAGAATGGCACACAGCAACGGTTATTCCTCTCCACAGCCTGGTCTGCAAGGCTATGGAGTGCATCATCATGGGACTCATTAACAAAGACATTGGGAACTTCTAAACACTTGACCCAACCCAGTTCGGCTTTGTTAAGGGCAGATCATGCCTACTAAACCTGGTTGACTTCTTTGAAACAATCACCACAACACCATTCCCACTCTGGTATTACAGAAAAACTCACCAGCCTGAACATAAACCCCATGAGATGGGTTGCCAACTGGCTTACAGACAGAACTCACATGGTAAGAATATAAATCAGTCACAAGTGGTGTCCCACAAGGCTCGGTCCTGGGACTCCTACTGTTGTACAGACAAACACAAGAGGACTATGCATGACTGCAAACTGGGAGCCATAATTGACTCTCTGGCTGACATGGACATACAGTCATGGCCTCAAGCTAAATGCCAAAAATGAATAGTCATCCCATTTGGGAAAATAATACAGAAGAGATAATAAGAGATATTGGGACCCAGGTAGATAGTAATCTCTCCTTTGACAATTATATTGCCAAAGTAGTTAGGAAAGCCTTCTATGTGGCCCATCTAATTACTAAAGGGTTTGCATCTAGAAATAAAGAGGTTATAGTGCCCCCCTACTCATCACTCATTAGACCCATCATAGAGTACAATGCCCCATTTGGGATGTACCTCACAAGACACTTCCAAAAGCTGGAAAGACCACAAAAGTACCTTACCAAGAGGATTTCTTGTCTCAAACATATGTCCTATGCAGCCTGATTGAAAAAACTCTGGCTGTATTCAGTGGCATATCACTTACTCAGAGGTGATCTCTGCCTGACTTACAAAGCCATGTCCAACTCAGAATTGATGGACATGCCCCACCTAAAGAAATCCAAGTCACTGCGATCCACGCGCTCTAGTGAGCTAAACCTCACCATAACAATAAATAGAACATGCTGGAGGGATAGATTCCTGCCACAGAGACTCCCCATGCTTTGGAACAAAATTCCAAATTACATCAGGCAGAGCCCCTCACTAACACTCTTCAAGAGAAACCGTGACGAGTGGATGGGTAACAGAAAATACACCCCTGGGATCATTTCATTGGCTCTTCTTGACAGAGGATCAGTTAATTAATCAATGGGGTGGCGAAAGCCAGCACACTCTGGCTAGGCTTATAAATGCCCTTGGGCAGATAGCCTAGTACCTACCTATGAACCTATTCCAAAAGGGGCTTTGTACTCTATAGTGGGTCTAATGAGTGATGAGTAGAGGGTAACGATGACCTCTTTTTCCCTGGACGAGAACCCCTTTATGATGAGGTGTGCTACGTAGAAAGACGTCCTGACTACTGTGGCGATGTGACTATCAAAGGAGAGACTACTGTCCACCTGGGTCCCAAGGTCTCTTATCACACATTCGGTGTTAAGTAGATTGCTGCCTATGTGGTAGTTCATGGGTACAGAGTTTTTACCAAAGGGGATGACACTGCACTTTTTGGCGTTGAGCTTAAGGCCATGACTCTGACACCAAGCATCTGTCTCAGTGAGGCCCTTCTGTAGGATGTCCACATCATTTGGGGACTTGACTATGGCTCCTAGTTTGCAGTTATCTGCGAACTTCATTAGCCAGAGGCCTTCTGTGTTAGCCTGTACTTCAGAGAAGTAAATAAGAAACAGGAGAGGTACCAGGACTGAACCCTGTGGTACTCCTCTTGTCACTGGTTTGAGGTCAGATTTGGAGTATGCAACTTTTACAGTGTGGGTTCTGTCAGTGAGCCAGTTGGCAACCCATCTTGTGATATAGGGATTTATACCTAGTTTAGTGAGCTTAGCTATAATTCCAGAATGGGAGATGGTGTTGAAAGCCTTGGCGAGGTCAAGATAGGCTGTGTGAACCACCTTACCCTCATCTACGGCTTTGGTGACTGTCTCAAAGAAGTTGATCAGGTTCAGGAGGCATGATCTGCCTTTCAAAAACTCAAACTGGGTGGGATCCAGAGTTTGGAGGTTACCAATGTCTTTGTTTATGAGTTCCATGATGATACATTCCATGGTCTTGCAGACAGGCTCGTCAGTCTAATAGGGCAATAGTTCCTGAGGTCAGTGGTGGCTCCCCCATTGTGGAGTGGGATAACTGTTGCTGTGCACCATTCAGTGGGCACAAAGCCTGATGAGAGGCTATTATTCAACATGGTGCTTAGGTGAGGAGCCAGTTCATTCTGAAGTTCTTGTAAAACGCAGCCTGGGATGTTGTCCGGTCCCATGGATGCTTTGTTTTTGGCTTTAGAGAGTGCAGCTTTTACCTGTGTAGTTGTGATTACAGGGACTCTGCATTCTTCCTGTATAGATATGGGCCCTTTAGGGGGTGGGGATGGTTAAAGTTAGCACTGAACCTATCTGCCAGGATATTGGCAATATCAGTTGGTTCTGTAATTTTCATGCCGTTGTGCTGTAACTCAGAGCAGATCTGGGTGTTGCCATCGAGATTCTTGACAGCTATAGAATGTTTTGTGGTTGTCCATAGAATTAGTGGTTTTTATAGCTAGCTTTGGATGATCTTATAATGGATCTCAACACTTCTACAATATGCCAGTGACTCCAGTCTTATCACCACTGCCCATAGCATTCCTGGACTCTTAGCTCTCACTCAAGACACCTTCTTATCAGTCAAAACCTGGCTTTGAGATAATCAACTCATACTAAATCCTAAAAAAATAAACTGCTTCTCTTCTTTCCTAGAACACTCACACATCACAAATCCTCCTTCTCCATCACCTCTCTTAACGATACCATCATTAAACCTGAACCCCCATACCAAACTACGTGGTGTCATTATTGATGATGAGCTAACATTTGACGTGCACATGCAACAGTGTATAAAGAAATACCAGAAACTTGGCCTACTCTATCACAATCAAAAGTTTCTTGCATCTTCCTCTAAGCCCTCCCTAACTCAGTCTCTCCTTTTACCCTGCCTACTGTACACAGGCCCCGTCCTTACTAATGTTAAATCAACACTACTTTCCAAACTAGTGCAAACATACAGTAAAATAGCCAGATTTGCAACTAATCTCCCTTACAGATCCCATCTCTGCCTTGCCCTTAGGACACTTTAATGGCCTGAATTCTCTAAACAACTACTTCATCAATTACATATTACATACTTTATCCTGAATGATTCCTCTTCCTGCCCTTCCATCTGCAATCTAGTCTGCTGTCACCTTCATACAACTGTCAAACACCTCCTGGATATCTACAAACCCAACAAAAATATTGGAAAGTTCCCTGATAAATACTCTGTAGCTCATGCTTGTAACACACTTCCTCTCAATATAAGACGCATTCCCCAGAAGTACCTGTTTAAACAAGAACTTAAATATCTACTAAAGACCTGGTCCTGCCCAAGTCAAAATCTCACTTGACATATTTTCTTCTTATTTGCACAACTTTTATTCCTCTTTGATATATCACCTTTTTTCTGCCCCCTTCTCTCTATCATGTAATTCTACTCTATTCTTCATATCTATATATATATATATATATATATATATGTGTGTGTGCGTGTGCGTGTGCGTGTGTGTGTGTGTGTGTGTGTGTGTGTGTGTGTGTGTGTGTGTGTGTGTATATATATATATATATATATATATATATATATATATAAATATAAAAAAGAAAGGTCTTCCTAATGCTATGTTTCTTTGGTTAAACACAGAGATTGTATTCCATTTATGGTATATTTTGTAATATTATTTTCACTGCTTTAATGAATACAGAGCTGTAAATTGTAGTAAACTTATCTTATGTATTTGTTGTTTATGTTTTGTAAGATTGTAAATCTTCCAGAGCTTTTCTCCTTGGGTCTCCACTGAAAATGGGCCCCTGGCTCAGTTCGGCAAACCCAGATAACAAATGTCAATAAATAAATAAACTGCTGCTGTATTTAAACTGTTTGTTCTTCTGTTGTGATTGTGATTTCTGCACTTTGGATTTTTAGTACTTATGTATTTTATAGCATAGGATTGATTTAGACTTGCTGAATCTAGACTGTTTGGTATCACTGGGTTGGTATCACTGGAGCACTAAAACCAGCCCTCTTACATTGAGAAGGCCCCCCTGCACCCTTGCAAAATAACTGTGCAGCCAAGAACACATCTGAGTTGGGAATTGCTGGAATAAGGTTCACTCCTGACCTTTCTCTTTGTTTACTTTTTAAAAATAGTTTAACTTTGCTTGTATTCCAATGTTGTGTTTTTCTAGGTTTGCACTCAGTTTACCGTAGCTGCCCAGAGCTTGCACTGCTGCCCTGCAAGCAACTCAGTTGTGCATTGAGAACCATTGACACATTTTTGTAATCCTAGTCCTCCACAGAATAGACACATTTTGTTAATCTTACATCAAAACCTGGTCCATCTAGCCCACTCCTCAATAAATACTACAGTATATACCTTCCATAATGGGTGGAAAATTTCTTACCATTTCTCCAGGCAGCCTGATTTACATGGGCATCCTCAGGCAGCACAGCAATTGCCTCATTGATACTGACAACCAGTTACTGCTAAAACAAACTAATACAGCATGTGAGAGTTGTATCTATACTATGAATTTGGAATCAGTTCTCTCATGTAACAAGAAACCAGATATCAAACATGTTGTCAGCACCCACAGTTCACCTCTTAGACATAAAAAGCTCACAACACATAAACCCACATACGTGGAGGTACTTGCTAGAAACCTAACTAAATATCAGAGACCTCCCAAGTGCAAACCTACTGCACACAGTGCAGACTCAACAGAATCCATTACACATAATAATATACACACCAGTGTCTCAGCCAATACGGCCCTCAGACAAAACACCTCAAAACTAAATGTCTTGCTCATAAGCGACTCCATAATGAGACACATAGATATCCCGCTTGCCAGGCTGGACAAGGGGAAGGTCACTGTCAGCTGCCTGTCAGATGCCAAGGTCTATCAGATAATGCATGCAGTCATGTGTCTCAACAACAGGTACCGTTATGAGTCTGTCATAGTCCATGTTGGAGTGAATGACTGGTGATGTTACTCACTGTACTGTGTGAAGGTGCTTGCTTCCAACATAGTGGCCTTTTTAGGCAATGTCAGGACAACTGAAGTCCCAATGTAATAGAAACAAACTGAAGGTTATGCTGCTTAATACAATGAGTGTAAATCAGAAACTGCACTCACTAGAAGATGCCCTTGTCTGCCTGTGCAGACATGGTTCGAGGCCACAGAGACCCCCTGGCCATGCAAGGGTACAATGCCTTGTACATGTTCAGACATCAAAACAAGCATGAAAGAGTGAAAGGCGGAGGTGTATACATCTTCATTAAAGACAAATACAGAAGACTGAACAAAAAGTACAACTCTGTAGTGCTACTCCAAGTCCAGCTACCTGTATGCAAGCCACGGTGGTACAGCGTAGCATTGTTGCCTCACAGCAAAAGGTTCTTCCGTTCGATTCTCAGCTGGAGTGCCTTCTGTGTGGAGTCTACATGTCCTCCCCACAGTCAAGTGGCATTTGAAAGACATGTGTAGAATGGGCGTGCCTTCGTTGAAGGTTGGGCATCAAGCTGGCACCTCGGCACCATAGAAATCTACTGCCGATCATTAGCGGACCGGAGTTCTGCTGTGGCAACCCCTAACCAGGAAAAGCAGAAAGAACAACAACAAGCAACATCATTGTTAGCTACAGGTCTCCCACCATGAACCACAAGTACCACTCTGCCTACTTCGACCTACTTGAGTTACTCACTATACAGCCAAATATCTTGGTTCAACTATCCTTCTATCGATTTGAAGTCATATATGTACAGAAACACGCTCACTCTAAGTTTAATGGACTTTGTTAATACACATGCTGTGTAAGAGATAGTCTGCACCCCCACAAGGGGCTCTAATGTCCTATATTTAGTACTTACTAGCATAGTGGTTCTCTGCACTAACCCCTGTGTTGGCCACCGGTCAGACTGTATCAGAATTCAGTTTTGCTCACACTCACAATCATACCCGACACACCTTCAAGAGCAGAAAGGATGAAACATTTATCCAAAGCAAGCTATAGTCTCCTAACCAATGCCATAAATAGTTGCAAGACCCTACTACCACTGTTAACAATGACTGCTATACAGAGGTGTACACAAATGGCCTCTATATACTCCTATACAATTGTATATTGTCGGCTGAATGTAAACAGATCAAAGCAAGGTCCTTACAGAAGAAAGTAATGTCAAAGAACAAGAGGGAACTGGCTAAGCAGAACACTCTCCACAGCTTGAACAAGGAAATTAGCTATCTTGTAAAGTCTTCTAAAGCCATGTACAAACCTAAACTAACATCCCTAACTAAAGATAATCAGGAGGAATTCTTTAGCTATGTCAGAAATCTAAAAGTGAAGGGTCAGCTTTGTACCAAACTAATAGTGAACGGTACCACTCATAGTTACTCTGAGGACATTTCCAACCTGCTACCAGAGAGTTTGGGGCAAAATTCACCCCCCATCCTCCACCAGACATACCCCAAAGCATACCTGTCACCAGTCCTCTACCTAATATCTGCAAAGAGAAGTTCATAACCACACTCTCCATGGGCAGGAAAACAGCCTCTGTGGGACTGGATAACATCACAGCCTGCCTGCTAAATGGTCTGAAACAGGACCTAGCAAAACCAGTTGGCACTGTCTTCAACCACAGTGTAAGTACTGACTTTATCCCAGCAGAGTAGAACACAGCAACAGTAATTCCCTTGCAGAAAAAGGGTCTGTCAACTGACCCCAGGAACTATAGACCCCTAGGCCTCACTAGCCATATCTTCCAGGCCATGGAGAGAATAATCATGGACCTTGTCAACAAAGACATAGGTGACCTTCAAATTGTTGTCCAGACACAATTTGGCTTTGTTAAGGGTAGATCATTTATTTATTTATTTATTTATTTAACATTTGTTTACCAGGAATGTCTGGCTGGGCTGGAACTTGTTTTCAGCAGATGCATGAGGAGAAAAGCTCCACACAAAATAATACAAAGATATAAAACAAATACAAACTTCTGGCTGGAAACACATACACTAACACACACACACACACACACACACACACACACACACACACACACACACACACACACACACACACACACACACAGTTGACTGCAGTCAAAACAGAACCCCTCCCTTTCTAAGTGTACAGACTACAGAACTCATTACTTTACCCAAGCACCATGGTGCAAGTCTGACTTTTACATGGCTGCAGGTGAACGTATGGTAGATGACATCAGCAGGCCATGTGGGAGACAACCGGTTGGGAGGCCTGCATAGTAACATAGATTCATAGGTTCATGTGAGGCCAGTTGCCTAACTGTAGAGTATATCCTAGGTGTGTAGAAGCCTAGCTGTGTAAAAATGCAAGTATCCGTATTGAGCATAATTGGATGTTTGAGTTTAGCAGAGCAAGGTTGTCAGCACCACCAACTTGCCATGTCCATGAGGGAGCACAAAGCATTATATATTACACTTTGAAGTGTGGTTGATATATGTGTGTGAAAAATACTGACCCCCAGGGTTGTATTGCTTGGGGGCGGGGGACAACACATTTATGTATTTTAAATATATGATGTATACTGAGAGTGTGCCCTGAATTTTCAGTGTTTCCACGTGTAATTTGATGTCATGCAAACAAAATGGACAATGAACCCCAATAAAAAAGCATTAAATATAGAATTACATAGCACAGTGAGTAGCAGATTTGCGCAATGAGTAAAAAAGTGTATACACATGCGAGTTACACCTGTTTGCGCATTGGTAAGCACTGTGCAAATGACTGCAGCATTGCTAACATTAGTAAAAATAATACTATATGGCATATATATTGTATTCAAATGCAGGACCATGTGTATGGCAGTCCTACACTTACACCTGTTGACACAAGAATGTTGAGGAAACAGTTGTGTATGTTGCACTTCATTGCTGTAAATGGCAATGTCACAGCAGTAAAACAAAGACTGCAGACTCTGTACTAGAAGCCAGTATCATTTGTACTCCTTGCTGGGTTTTCACAATGGTCAAGGGCATTAATTGAATGCATCTGATTGCAATTTTTGGCTGTCTGCTTCCTAGGTGGTCCATCGCACTTTGTGCATACCTGATAAACACAACTATTTGTGCTATGTGACACTTCACACTAAAAGGGCAATGAAAAAGGAGAGGAATAATAAAGAAAACCTTAGTAATGGAAACATATAAGTATCATAAGTGTCTGTTGTCACATGTTAAGGTACTTTCTGGATAAATCCACCACTGTTTACTTCATTACTGTACCAAGTTAAGATATACAAGGATATGCCATAATATTATTACAGAATAAATTCTAGGTTCAGGACTTACCTTGCAAATGCAGCAGATGAGACAGTTTTATTTCAGGCCTAGAATTTCCTTGTGTCTACTCCCATGAGATGTAAGTATGCAGGATAAAAACAGTATGTAGGCTAGACAGATGCTTTACCATTAGCTCCACCATACTGAAATCATCTGCTTATGCTTTAATTAGTAGCTATGAAAAACATCTGCTACTTTACTGAATATATGAACTCTGTTAGTGTCTATTGGTGCATGATACACACTGACGCTGAAATAAGGTGAACACAAGGGAACTTATTACTTTTGTCCATGCCTGTTATATTGCACAAACATGGACTTCAAAAAGTAGAGGAAAGGTTGCAGACCTTGTAGTAGAACTCAGGACCTCCTATACTCTAGCCCTAGACATATACATGCTGCCAGAGGAATAGCTATGTGACATCCATCGAGAAACCTGTCATTCATTCCTCCATTTCCCGTGATTGAGTTAAGCTCCACATTGCATAAACGAGGATGAAAATTAAAAAATCAGTTTTAGTGTAATGCAAATAGATAAGATACAGTTTAACAAACAATAAAGAAGATGATACAGAACTTGTGAATTGTGCACTGCTTGCATGCACTTTTACACTTTACAAAGCTACATGTGCACCTCTGTAAGTGTAACTTGACACCCCCTAATGTCATAATTTACTGTTGCCATGCATTCAACATGAACACTGTGAAAGTACCTACACGAAGTGACTATCCCTACACAGTTGCACATTTTTGGAATTCAGCAATTCTAATGAGTTTTGACCTCATTTGCATCTTCACCCTATTGACAGCCTTGAATCTACATGTTTGGTAACCGTATAGGCAGGGAAACTGAAGCGGACCCCAACGTTGTACAGTCAAGGGATGGTATTACTCAAGTGTATATATGTGCACACAGGAATTCAGGTTTGGGATTCTATATTCACTAGGCTTACACTTTTAGCTGTCTACATTAGTTACGAATACATTGTTCATTTGGGGGTGGAGGTGCAAAGCGGTATTTATGTCACAACACTTAATAAGGAATTCTTGCTATTTTTAACATAATTTTCTAGCACCTAACGTGTGGGAATGTAATAATGTGTGTGGGGTTACATGTTAGGTCTGGTCTTTGCAAATGTATGGAAAATTACTTGCTGTAGTTTCTGTGTAGACTCCTGTATTTGGTAAACTTTCACATACATGGCTAACACAAGCACAGAGTCTACACAGTTACTTTGCAGCTTGTTAAATTGATCCAACGTGTTAATTTCCTTCATTAGCATATAATTCAGCTACTTATGATGTCATTTGGTTGCCACAAAAGTTTCTGTGTTTGTGCATGAGTATGTCCCACTACGCAGCGTTTACTAAATCTAAAACTTTTCGTGACTGTGTACGCATTGTGCTGTGACATACATATGGTCAAATATCATATAGGCTTTATTGAATACTCCCCATTCTGTGTTTTACAGAAACACAATTCATCTTGAATATTATAGAATTGCAGTTGGATGTGTTTCTAATTATATTTTCATCTAGAAAAATGCAGATAAACAATTACTAATATAAATAGATTCATAGATTAGTATTAAGCTAACTACAATTATCCCTTGTGAGGGATATGCCATGGCCTTTTAGATTAACATGTTTGGCGTTTGTAACATTGTTAGCATACTGAATTAAAATATGTTAGGTTTTTATTGCGCAGTTGCATGTTTTGTAACAATACTGTTCCCTTTACTACTTTTGAAAAATAATAATCATTGTGCCATCTCTACATTGCAGACTTAAACTTATGCTGTGAAGAAATGCCTTTCTAATTTTGTTTTTAAATAATATTCTCCTGATGCCAGATTGCACTTTCTTGCTTCAAAAGAGAATACTTAACTTTATAATTTAGTGCTGTAATTTGTAATTTTTATCTTAGTTATAAATGTTAAACTTGGATCAAACAAATTGTGGTATATTTACTAATGCTGCAGTGCTGTTTTATTTTAATTTTTATACATTGAGTTATATTTATTCATTTGTTAGTAACCATAATCCATACCAAACCTATGGACACTGTAACCACAATCTGTGTGTCATCATATATTTAACAGAAAGGAAAACTTCATAGCTGCAAAACATGATACATTATGTCAATGTATAATGTTTAATGTATAATATACATTATGATGTCAATGTAAACAAACAAACTTAATTGCTACATAATTTTACATTGATCTAATTCCTTTTGCAGTATAAACAGTTTCACAATATTAAGAAAAACAAAAGTGCGACTGCTACGGACTGTAGATACATTTATTAGAAACAAAACATAAGCACTTTCATCTCACATAAGGAAACTTTGTCAGAACAAAGTGCATAACCAAAAACACCCATTTTTATATAATCAGTTGTTGTTGTGTCTTTCAGCTTTTCCCAGTTAGGGGTTGCCACAGCAGAACTCCGGTCCGCTAATGATTGGCAGTAGATTTTTACGTGCCGAGTTGCCAGCCCTGATGCACAACCTTCAACGAAGGTATGCCCATTCATACATGTCTCCACACACAGAAGGCGCTCTAGCTGAGAATCGAACAGGAAAACGTCTTACTGTGAGGCGACAATGCTACCGCAGTACCACCACTGCAGTATATTTTTATATAATCAGTTGTTGTGTCTTTCGGCTTTTCCCGGTTAGGGATCGCCACAGCAGAACTCCGGTCTGCTAATGAGTGGCAGCAGATTTTTATAATCAGTAATTTGTTAATTGGATAATTAGTCCACTAAAAAATCTAATTCATTTAAGAACACAGACTCATTGAACATTTATGTGTAACCACAATATAAAAATACTAAATATAAAACATGTTTCCAACATTCATATTAATACTTTAAAAACTTTAAAATCTATTAGCTCTATCCTTTAATATTGGTTTGATGGATAGGACATCATTTAATCTGGGGGGGGGGTGTTTGCAGCTAATCTTAACTGCCACTGCAACTCTTTTTTAATAAATTTTTCAAGTCACCACCCCTGGGGGTCACTGTAATAATATCAAGAATCCCAAATTTGTATTGTGAAAAAACAGTACACAAAATGTAATGTTTATATACTGCATTGTTGTCCTTCTTGTTCTTAATGTCATTAATATGTTCGTATATTCTATTACATAAGGCACATTCTGTTTTGCCCACGTAGTATGCCATACATGCCATACATGCCCCATAGTATGCCAAATATACTACATGTACTGTGTGGCAGTTGCCCTTCAGGAATCTGATTTGACTTTTCATAACATTAGGTAGGCAGATTTCACCCGATCTACTGATGTAGCTACATTGGGAGCATCTACCACAGGGGATAGTTCCTGTGGTAGAATATTTATCATCTTCAATCTTATCTTCCATATAAAATTTTTAATTTTTGCCTACCTTATTAACAAATATGGGCTGGGTACCCACTATTTGGTTAATGTGTTTGTCTACCTTAAAAATATTCCAGTTATTGTATATAATGTGTCTTATTTGATGTGATATGGTGCTATATTGTATAGTACAAGCTCTTTCATAAACAGAAGATTGGTTTTTAAAAACTAAATTTGTATGACATCCTGCTCCTAATAAGGACTTATATCTCTTGCCTCATTCTTTACGAACTCCATTCAGAATGTTCCTCACTAATTTCCTAGGGTATCCTCTTTCTTCAAACATATTCTGTAACACCTGGATTTCTATTAATATATCCTCATAGACAGATGTCATACGTGCTATCCTAATAGCATGTCCTTTTATCAGGCTTTTCTTTTGTGTAAGGGGATGGTTACTATCAAAATGCAAATATGCATTACAAAAAGTATCCTTTCTGTATATGTTGGATTTAAACCCATTTGATGTATGAGAAATTGTAGCATCCAAATAGTGTATACTAGTAGGGTGTTGAGTATATGTAAATTCTAAGAAAGAAGTAGTGTTATTTAGATATTAAATGCTGGTATAATTTCATGCTTTCCCTGCCACAAAATAAAAATATCGTCCAAAAAACATTTATAAAGTTTAATACATTGTTGGTAATTGCTCTTAAATACATATTGGGTTTTCTTCCCAACCAAGCAACACCAAGTTGGCATAGACAGGGGCACATGAAGCACCCATGGCTACCCCAGTAAGTTGTTGAAAATATTGCCCTTCAAAATATATAAAGTTATTTTCCAAGGTTAAAGCTATTAGTTCTGTCTACAAACATATTTGTTCATGAGAAAAATCTGAAAATTGCCAAAGAACTACCTCAAAATTTTCCAGACCTTCTTTAGTTGATATATTAGTAAATAGGTCCTTAACATCTATAGTAAGGAAGATAAAATCATTGGACCGAATATTTGAAGTAAATTGTCCTAGAAATTCCCAAGAGTCTTTAACTAAATGTACAATTTTCTCAACAAATGGTTTAACCATCCTATCTATGTATATGGCTATAGCTTGCATCTTAGAACCACCCACTGCCGCAATGGGTCAAAAAGGGGGGTGTTCTATGTATTTATGAATTTTTGGAATTCCAAAGATAGTAAGTCTAATTGGGTGTTTATTCATTAAAAAATCATATGTCTCAGGGGTAACGCATTGGTCCAGCAAATATTCTTCCAAGTAAGAATCTATACGTTGAGAGGCAATATTAATCTGTTTTTTGGATATCTAGGCATAATTTTCTTCATTAAACAATGGGGATTGCACAACATTGGAATAGTCCGTGCTGTTGTATAAAATAATCCCACTACTTTTATCTGGGGTCATAACACAAATATTGGGATCTTTTCTAAGCTGAACCATGAGTGCTTGTTCCTCTGGGGTCAAATTGGTAGAAATCCTGTTATGCTGTGCCCATAATTGCTGTATATCATCCATTGCAACTTTTTCAAATGTATCAACCAAGGGATGTGGTACAGGGTTAAAGGTACTGGGTCTTCTAAGAAGTAATTCATTCCTTCGGGTATCATTATCTGTCCAGTGTACAGTCAGGAAGAAAAACATTTTTCAACTTCCTAGTAAATAAGAAAAAATCTGTGAAAATATCAGCTAAATCTATGTATTGATTGGGTACATATTTAAAACCTTTACAGAATAAAGAAAAGTATACAGGAGTTATATGACAATCTGTATAGTTATATATTTTAAAGCCCTAATATTCATATACTATTGTTGAACACTGATTGAAGAATAAATTTGTATTCAATTCATTCAATATCTCCCTCTCCACCTCCCCCGATAAGTGCCATGCTTCTATGGGTATACCCTGTATGGACTGACCTCTTTGTTGTTCTGAACTTGTCTATTGGCTATTCTTTCTGAGCGTCTACGGGGGGGGGGGATTTTCTTCGTTGAATATATTATCATTTTGCTCAAGTAATTCAACAATCTCTCTCTCATCTCCCTGATAGTATTGGTTATCATTATTGTAGCACTTATCACTATTAAAGGGGGGCAATTTATCCAAAAACTGTAGTGGGTACACTGTGCTACTTTTGTAATGCCTCAAATCTCTATTTAATTTCCTTTTCTTATTCAAATATAAGGCATTACACTTTATTTCATCCCTACCAATAGTAGTCTGATACAAGTTCTCACATTGGGGAAACAATAAATCATTAATAATATTCTGATGCAACTCATCCACCTCTTTTCCTTCTGTTTCACACATACCTTCATTGTATAACAAGGTTTTCTTAATTAATTCTAGACCCCATACATCAAATATGCAAATAAAATCATCTAATGTAGCTTCATTGTAAGCAATCCCAAACGAAAATTTATATACTCATAGGCCTTGCAGCACCACTTTACTATCCAACATTGCTTTAAATATGCAATTTCAATTTGAACAAGCTTTAATTTGTACAAACGTTTCTCAGAATAGTATATCATCTCTTTAAGTAAGGTGAAATCATGAGATACACTGTTAAAACCATTATTAAACATATTTACATCATGTGCTTGCTGAAAATTAAAAGATTTGTTTTTCAAAACATTATATGAAAAATTATAACCCTTGTGGGATTGATTAACAGAACCAGGGTCTGATTTATGAGACGCTCAATCAGCAGTAGTGTTAGTCACAATATGAGCTGGGATATTGTGTGAATTAGAACTATTAAAATGGTTTGTTGTTATAGTACCTTGCTTAACAGAAGATGCACCATTCGATGTACATGTAGGTGAACTATTAAAATGACCAGGAAAAAACATTCTCCACTTCTTCTTCCTATGGAATGCCATCAACATGAACCTCCGCCACCACTGTGATGTCATGCTGCTTATTGTAACGTGGGGGGTGGTTTGAATTGAGAATTCCTTCCCCTGTCTGTTTGGCATATAGTTCCATTCATGATTATTCAATCCTGAAGCAAAAAGGACTTGCACAGGTCCGGAATGGCTGGGATTGATAATAATAGGCACCGAAACATTTCATCCAGAACGGCAAGATAGGGGTGTTAAAAGCTCCAACAATTTAGTAACTTCTCACTTCAAACTCACCACATCTTCTTTTAATTTGGCCAACTGTCCTGGAAGGGGAATCAAGGATATTTCAGAGGTATCCAAAATTTCCATCGCAGCCAATAGTACCACAAATCATAATATTATTGTTTTCCTCCTGTGTGATACTGCTTGCAAGGACATACAGGATCTTGTAGTCTGAGGCTCTGCTTCAGAATTAGAACTTGCGGTCTTACCTTGACCACTGCAGCAATTAAAGGTATGATGTCACAGAGACCATGTGTGGGTCAACTATGGCAGAGGAAATTGCTTGCTTACCTCTTTTGCCTTCATAAAGCTAAGGCTTTTCTGGCTCACCTTGGTAGACTATCACATGCAGAGGGTAACTGGTTCACATCCCTTGCAGCCTGTCTTAAGCATGGCAGTTGTCACAAAGGCTTAAGTAAGTGAGTTGTAAATCCTGTGTTACAGGGGTTGATTTTCTCAATCCTTTTTTTTAATACAAGAAACATTTTTATTAAACTATCACTTACGACATAAGCAATCATATATTTATATAAATGAAAACAAACTACACCAACACAATCCTTGTTGCAAGCATTTTACAGAAAAAAACATAGTGACACACTCCCAACTGCAAACATTATACATCACTTATAATCTACCCAATCATTTTCAGTCAAACATTACATAGCTCATTTAAGTCCTTCCTTCTTTTAAACCTCATTCCTCCATTGTATTGTTCCCATAATTCCCATTT
Organism: Protopterus annectens; assembly: GCF_019279795.1. NCBI lineage: Eukaryota > Metazoa > Chordata > Ceratodontiformes > Protopteridae > Protopterus > Protopterus annectens. Next base: position 335,311,849 of record NC_056733.1, on the reverse strand, counting down.
TTTTCATATGTAGTTTGCTCCTACCTTTTTCTAAAGATCTCAGTTCCAATTGTTTTATCTCTGTTACTACATTTTATAAGCTGAAACTTGAAAATACCAATATTTAAGAATTAACTCCACATTGAAACACTCTATTTTATTAACTCAAAAACTCTTCAAATATCTAAATCTAACTCAAGCTATGATTATGCTACAACCCCTACACAAAAATCCCAATCTTAAAATAAACAATCAGTCTCTAAACCTGAATCCCTTCTCTAAATTAATTAATATAACCATCCAAGATATATACCCATACATTAACAACTCTATACAAGAAATAAGGAATCACTGGAACCTCCCCAAATCCTATACAGTGATTTTAAGGCAAATTAAAGAATTATGTACCAGCAATGTACAAAACCACAACATAAACAGCAATGATATAACAGCCTGTAACTCTCTATGGAAAACCATCCTCTCAACTAAAAAATATATCACTAATACATACAAACTAATTAAAGACATTGAATTCCAAAAAGATCTGCTTATTTCAGATTGTTGGAGAAAGAACAACCCTTCCATCAATACCCTTCAACTAAACCAAGCTATTAACTTAACAAATAGATCCATACTTCTCAAAAAATTGGCATTTACCCAAATGATGATCTATAACCACTCATATTTCACACTCGCTATCTTACATAAATTTAACTCTATGAAATCCCCTCTTTGTCCTCATTGTAAAATTCAAACGGCTGATATAATACATTTATTTTGGAGCTATAAATGTGTATTTAAACTTTGGAACTCCCTTAAATTACAATTGCAAAAAATGGGTTATCAAACATCCATACTCACCTGGGAATTTACTCTTCTACATATTCTACCAAATAATATCTCTAAAACTCAAGCAATTACTATGACCAATATCTTTCTCTTACTGAAACTCTATATAGCAACCAATTGGTTTGACCTAAATAACACATCCTGGGAGAATTTCAAATTAATGGCGACTAAACATCTTTTAGCTCATAAAATCCTAATCGATAAAGGGAATAAAAATATTAATCACAGGAAATTATGGGAACAAATCTTCAATATTTTTCTGGCCTAACACATGACAATGTATCAGACTTAAATACAAATAAGAGATCCCTCATTAAACTATATCCATAGACCAAGAAATTTTCTCCTTTTTCCTGTTCCTTGTTTTCTTTTCTTTTTGTTTTTCTCTTCTCTCCTAAGGTATATGTTTAATCACAACAACCCCCACTGAATTATACCATTTTCCCCCTGAATATTGAAAGCATCTATGTATATAATGTAAATAGTACTGGTTGATTGTTTTATTTAATGTTTGTACTATCCTCAATGTATAACAAATGCTTACTGTGAAGAGGTCTCACTCTGTCTGTGCTACTATGTATGCTATTTTAGATTAATGAAAAGAATAAATAAAAATTATTGAAAAAAAAAAGAATTAACTCCAGAATTTTGGAATCTGAAGTCAGCTCCATAGTCTATGTTGTATCAAGTCTAATCACCTGATCAAAAAAGAAAGTGCACCTGTGATAGGAAACTGGACCTTATGCCAGTTCTGTGTAGACTAGATACCTTAACTGTTCTTAGTAATTATAACAATATTTCCCTTTTGTCCATGCATGCTCAGTTTCTTCAATACCTTGTAATAATAAATCTTAAAGACTATGAACAACATGACTCTGGCCCTGGTTATTGTGCAGATATAGGCTCTGTCTGACTCTATTGATTGCTTCCACTTAGATTTGAATTGTAGAAATAATGTTGTATTACTGTTGTTAGACTTCTTTAAGATGTCTGATGTGGTCAACTTTCACAACATTATGGAAATTTAAGCCTCATGTGAGCTTTCCGATACCTGCAGTTAGCTACTAGGTACCTTTCTTCCTGACTGCTGGTGACCTAAGTGCTCCAGTTATATAACTGTTTCCCCCTCTTGTAGTCTTAATTGTATTAATTAACAGGAAGGTTGAGCACTGTGGAATTGTCAAACAGATCAATGTGATGAAAATTTTACTATCCTGTTCAGAAACAAGAGTGTCTTTGCCACATGCTCTAAATTTCACAGCACATTCAACTCCACAGATCTTAGTTAAAGCTGTTAATGATCATACTTCAGAATCAACAAAACCAGAATAATGCCTTTTTATCCACAAGGATCCCCAAAATCAAAGCTTTGATTCCATTATCTTCACAGCATAACACCTATCAATTTCTTATTATCATAATTCTATGATTACATTAGCTAGTTCTATCAAACTGTTTAAATTGACCATCAATAATAAGATCATGCTAAATAAGTATATATACACACACACACACACACACACACACACACACACACACACACACACACACACACACATCTATATATATATATATATATATATATATATATATATATATATATATATATATATATATATACATACATATACATAGAGAAATTGATTGTTTGCAAAATTCTGGTGCAAAGTAAAGCCATATTTAACTGCAAATATATACACATAAAGCACTAAGGAATCACAGGCCATAGGGAAATATAATTTGCTACTGCAGAGATTTATTGTTTGCTTTTAATTAGAATATCCCAAGTAAAACAGTTATATTTTCAGGATATGATATGAGCACTCTTTTTCCGTATCTATAACTATCAGGGAGTTTGGGGTGCTATTTGATCATTTTAGATTTACTCTAAAATGATTGCTTTTCGTGTGGGTTGGTGTGTGTGTGTATGTGTGTGTGTGTGTGTGTGTGTGTGTGTGTGTGTGTGTGTGTGTGTGTGTGTGTGTGTGTGTGGTGTCAGTTTTGTGTGTGTGTGGTATATTGTGTGGGTAGGTGTTTGTTTTATGTGTGTGTGTGTGTGTGTGTGTGTGTGTGTGTGTGTGTGTGTGTGTGTGTGTGTGTGTGTGTATATATCTACACACACACACACATATATATATACATATATATATATATATATATATATATGTATGTATGTATATATATATATATATATATATGTGTATGTATATATATACATACATATGTATATATATATATATATATATATATGTGTATATATATATATATATATATATATATATACATATATACACGCAGTGGAGATATAAAAAGTTTACACACCCCTGTTAAAATACCAGGTTTTTGTGATATAAAAAAATGAGACCACAATAAATCATTTCAAAACTTTTCCCACCTATAACATGACCTATAACCTGTATAATTCAATTGAAAAACAAGCAAATCTGTTAGGGGAAAAATTATAAAAAATAAAAAATGTACAATAAGCTGGTTGCATATGTGTGCACACCCTTAAACTAATACTTTGTTGAAGCACCTTTTGATTTAATTATAGCCTTCAGTCTTCTTGGATAGGAGTCTATCAGCATGGCACATCTTGACTTTGCCCACTCTTCCTTGCAAAAGCACTCCAAATCTGTCAGATTGTGAGACCATCTCTTGTGCACAGCCCTCTTCAGGTCACCCCACAGATTTTCTATTGGATTTAGGTCTGGGCGCTGGCTGGGCCATTCCAAAACTTTAATTTTCTTCTGGTGAAGCCATTCTTTTGTTGATTTGGATATATGCTTGGGGTTATTGTTGTGTTGAAAGATGAAATTCCTCTTCATCTTCAGCTTTCTCGCAGACACCTGAAGGTTTTGGGCCAAAAGTGACTGGAATTTGGAACTGTTCATAATTCCCTCCACCTTGACTAAAGCTCCAGTTCCAGCTAAAGAAAAGCGACCCCAAAACATTATACTGCCACCACTATGCTTCACTATGGGGATGGTGTTCTTTTGGTGATGCGGAGTGTTGTTTTTGCACCATACTTACCTTTTGGAATTGTGGTCAAAAAGTTCAACCATAGTCTCATCAGAGCATAACACATTTACCCACATGCTTTTGGGAGACTTGCTGTATTGTTTTGCAAATTTTAGCTGGGTCTGGATGTGTTTCTGTGTAAGATAAGGCTTCTGTCTTGCAACCCTACCCAATAGCACAGACATATGGAGAATACTGGAGATTGTTGTCACATGTAGTACACA
>NC_056733.1:335297953-335307276 GCF_019279795.1 Protopterus annectens | reverse complement strand
TGTGTGTGTTTGTGTTTGAGAGAAAGAAGGTGTGTGTGTGTGTGTGTGTGTGTGTGTGTGTGTGTGTGTGTGTGTGTGTGTGTGTTTAGCATACCTCTCAATTATCCAAATTTAGCCTCATAGTTTTGGTCTGTTTTTCATAAAATTTGTGTTTTTTTTCTGGCAAAGTGTGGAGGAATTAAGTCACTAATGACATATATATATATTTCAGACTTCATATCCTTCAGAAAATGCATGCTATCACAAATCCCATTATTCTAGCAGCTTTCTAAGTCTGTAAGAGCAATATTTAAAATATGTCCCTATTTTTGGGCCATTGTAACCCCAGTATTTTTGGCTTTGTCCAGATTTCTTACACTAAGAGTTTGAGAGGTATGCATACCTCTCAATTGTCCAGATTTTCTAAGAACGTCCAGATTTTTCTTCATATATTTGGCTTATTCCTCATAAAATTTGTGGTTTTATGGAAAAATCATTGAGGACTGAAATGACTAAATGTTATATATTTAAGTTTCAGACATCTCCTTCAGAAAATGCATGCTAAGACAAATGTTGTTATTCTAGCAACTTTCTACGTCTACAAGAACAATATTTATAATCTGTGCCTATTTGGGGGCTTTTGTTCCTCCCCATTATTTTAGGCTTTGTCCAGATTTCTTGTGCTGAGAGGTTGAGAGGTATGAAGGTTTGGTATGAAATGCCCTAGTTGGGGGAGACAGATTAGTCAATTAACTTGATAAGGCTTGACCCTGTAACTTTGACAAAAGCCTGAATCCTCTACACCAACTACCAGAGTGTTGATGGAATTGTGAGTTTAAGTTTCAGTACATTTTCAAGGGATTATGAGTTTCAGTGCATTTTATGGAATTGTGAGTTTCAAGTGAAGATAACTTTACTATTGCTCACACTGACTCTCTTTTCAGTATGTAACCAGCTGTTATGTTTAACAAATGGCAGTTACTGTTTGTGCTGTATAATCTGAAAGCAGTGTTAGTAGCTTAATGCTTTTGGTACAGAAGGCTGTGGATTCTACTCCCACATCATGTAGGTGGAGTGCTGATATTGCAGTGCCCTTTCAATTGCTGATTATTTGGTAATTTTAGTGGGAGAAAGGGGTTCTGCATTTCTGAGTGTGTCCTCCTTTGTGTGAGGTGGAGGTTTTCATAATGGTTAATGTGTTTACCTTGCAAACACAAGGTACAGTGTTTGATGCTCACATGGGGTAATTGGCTAGGCTAAAATGGCTTGTAAGGGGAGTTAGCTTAGTATTAATCTATGAACATATGAACTTGCTGTTGGTTTGTCAGTCATTCTGCATTACCACCTTACCAATTTTTTTTTATGTAACATAGGCAATTAATTCTTCAAGGGCAGCAGGCACTGAATTTGTAGATGAAACACTGAAATGTAAAGTTGTTTGCCAGTGCCAACTTTTCATTAGTTATAGATCTCTTTAATGTGGAATTATTCGGATAACTTACTTCTGTAGAGATTATGTTTATTGAATAATATTGGTGGATTGTAATGATAGAAGTCTGAGAGGCCTTTTATGGTTGGAATTTTCTGAAATAGGTAGTTTTGTCATCATTGATTCATAGATCTTGTTTCATTGCTACTGAAAGAATGGTCAAAACTACAAATTTAAAACACATTCTAACAAGTGGTGCTGTATTACACAAAGACTATAATTTAATACAAGGTGGAAGGTGAATCAAAGAACACATACATGTATGTGTGGCCTTAAAATGTATGTGAGGAGATTCTGGTTTGAAAACAGCCCAAAAGTAAACCTAATCCTCCTCTGGCCAGATGCATTTTCTTTGAATGTGGGCTTTAATGATGTTTCAATAAACACGAGTTTCAAGGGCAGAGAAGTTTACCTCTCATGCTAAGTCTGTTTTCATTGTGAGACTGTATTGCTTGTTTAGCAAATGGCTATCAGTGTTTGTGCTATGGCTATTATATTTCAATATGTGTAATCATTGTAGAAGTAAATAAGGAAACAGTATGCACACTAACAGGTTTAAGCAGTGTTTATGGTAACTGGGGAGAAATACCAAAGTAATGGAACACTGGAATGGCTGTTGGGTAGGGGATTGTTGAAGGAAGGGCTGCTCTGGGGGGCCCTGGTCTATTACCTTGACAAGGGCTCCATTTGACCATGATCCAGCTCTGCTCAACAGACCCTGTTCTGTCAGACTTATTAAACATTAACAAGCCCAGTGGTATCAGGAACACCTGCTTAAGGGACCTCAATCTCTTTTGCATGAATTACGGAGCATATTGGAAGGATAGGTATTTATCACAGAGAATACTACTTCTATAGAATTGTCTTTCCCTCCTTATAAAGCAGAGAACTATTCTTACTGTTTTCAAATGTAATTTGGATGAATAGACAAGTAACCACAAATTTGTCCCCAGTTTAACAGCAGTGGTCTCATGGATAGAGGAAGCATGTAATTACCCCAGCATATACTTATTCAGCACATCCTGGCATTCATATTGCAAAATATTGCAAAATATAAAGGCTATTATTTACCATGGGAATGTAGGGCTAGGCTTCTTAAGATATTCACTGATCAGCAGCCTAGTATGTACCTGTGAACCTATTAGATTTTGAATATAATGTCTTTTTTAATTCATGACATACCATGTATTTTATCTTGAGTGACTTTGCCTTTGGTCTGTATGGTGTTTCTTTGTATATTTGCATTATACTGAAGAAGTATCTACAGTTGAGCAGAATGTGTCCAACCTGAATAAAGCTCGTGTAATTGAGTTTGTCTGCCAGTGCATGGGAAGATAGGCTGCTTATAGACCAGCAGTCCATTTGCTGTCAGGAATTGGGCAATGAATCCTTTTTCCTAGAACCTATATTAAAGTTTTGACCTGTATGTGTCTGGTCCATCTTGGCTTCTATAACAATCATGCATTCTTAAAATATATAATGAGGAACTGTTATCATTTCTCCGTTAGTCCTTTGAGCCCACTGGGATGCACTCTTTGGGCTCCATTTGGTCTGTCTCCTTACAGAACTATTAATCCTTTATTATATGTCTTTGTTGATGAGGAAGAGACTAAAGGAGGGAAGTGCAAGATGACATGAAGGGTTGGGTCAAATAGTGAAATTATGAGGTAGAAATCTATGTTATCTAAATGGGCAGTCCCCCTTTTTTAGGAGAATTACACTTATTTTGTGTGAAGATCAAATCCTACATGGATAATTAGCCCAAATGTGTAGAAGGTTGCAAAACCAAAAGGGAGAGACCTCTGTGCTTGCTAAGGTTCTATACTTTTTTATCCCTTTGGATTTAAATAGTAGGTAAATGACCTTATATGGTGTTCTTATCCTCTGCCTTGAGATGTATGGATTGAACTGTCCATTGAGATAACCATGGAAGGAGTATAAAATGTAGATCAGAAACCCTGTTGCTTAAAAAAAGGTTCTTGCAAGATAGCTAAAAATGTCTTTCTACCAACCTGTGTTCATATTCAGACAACACGAGTACCATAACATGCAGTGTTTACATTGTGCTAATATGGCAGGCCAGATGTGAATGTTCTGCTGAATGCTAGACAAAAGAAGAAAGTCTTCATAAAGGAAGGAAGGAAGGAGGTAGGTAAGGAAGGAGGGAAGGGAGAGAGGAAAGAGATGCAATTTCAAGAAGTATCTCCTGTTTTATATGTGAGGTAGAGACAAGGAAGGAAGGAAGGACTGGAAATATGGATTTGAAACAATAACATCCCATCAAATGCATGCAACTTGAAGTCTTGATATACAATGAGTGTAATTCAAATCAACTTCTTTGTATCAGAGCAACTAAATTTCTAAATGATAAATTAAATTTTCAAAAGAGATCAGGATGTACCCCCAATGACATCCTCCCAAGCATATAGATCTAGATAATACAGTTATATTAAACAAGACACTAACAGTGAGTTGAAGAGTAGGAATTTCTGAAGCCAAATGAAGGTGACATCAAAAGATATTAGTGTGTAAAGTGAAATTTTTGTATAAAAATATACGGTGAATATAAAAAATGTACACACCCTTGTTAATATGCCAGGTTTTTGTGATATAAAAAAATGAGATCACAATAAATCATTTCAAAACTTTTCCCACCTTTAATGTAACCTATAACCTGTACAATTCAATTGAAAAACAAACCTGTCAGGGGAAAAAAATACAAAAAATAAAAAATGTACAATATGCTGGTTGCATAAGTGTGCACACCCATATACTAATACTTTGCGGTATTTGCACACCCTTAAACTAGTACTTTGTTGAAGCACCTTTTGATTTAATTACAGCATTCAGTCTTCTTGGGTACACACCTGCCATCAATTAAAGAGACACTGATTAACCCCAAATAAAGTTCAGCTATCCTAGTAGGATTTTCCTGACATTTACTCAATTGCCTGCTATAGCAAAAGCCATGGTTTGCAGACAGCTTACAAAGCATGAAAACAAACTCATTGTTGAAAGGTATCAGTCAACAGAAGGGTACAAAAAAATGTCCACATCATTGGATATACCATGGAGCACAGTGAAGACAGTCATCAAAAAGTGGAGAAAATATGGGACAACAGTGATGTTGCAAAGAACTTGGATCCTGGGAACTACCACCCCATCAATCTGACGAGCCTAATCTGCAAGGAAATGGAACGTATTATCATGGAACTTATAAACAAAGACATTGGCAACCTTCAAACACTGGACCCCACCCAGTTTGGGTTCGTGAAGGGCCGATCTTGTCTTCTGAACCTGATTGACTTCTTTGAATCAGTCTCCAGAGCTGTCGACGAGGGTGAGGTAGTCCACACAGCCTATATGGACCTCACCAAGGCCTTCGACACCATTCCCGCTCTGGAATTATAGATAAACTTACTAAGCTGGTCATTAATCCCTACATCACTCGATGGGTTGCCAACTGGCATACTGACAGAATCCACACTGTAAAAGTAGCTGACTCCAAATCCAGCTCCAGACAAGTGGAGAACCTCAGGGTTCAGTCCTGGGACCGGTCTTGTTTGGCATCTACTTCTCTGAAGTACAGGCCAACACTAAGGGACTCTGGCTAACAGATTTTGCAGAAGACTGCAAACTGGGAGTAATTATTGAATCCCCAAATGATGTGGATATTCTACAAAAGGGCCTTACAGAAACAGATGCTTGGTGCCAGAGTCATGAGCTCAAGCTCAATGCCAAGAAATGTATAGTTATCCCCTTTGGGAAAAAACATGTACCCGTGAATTACCACATAGGTGGCAGTACACTAAACACAGAAAGTGTGATAAGAGACTTAGGGACACAGGTGGACAGTGGTCTCACCTTCAGTAACCACATCACCACAACAGTCAGGAAATCCTTCTATGTGGCACACCTCATCACTAAGGGCTATTCATCCAGAAAAAAGGAGGTCATTGCCCCACTGTACTCATCCCTCATTAGACACATTATAGAATACAATGCCCCATTTGGTATGCACCTCTCAAGACATCTGCAATAACTGGAAAGGCCACAGAAATACCTCACTAAAAGAATCACAGGCCTAAAGCAGATGCCCTATGCTGACCATCTAAAAAAACTCCAGCTATACTCTGTCGCATATCGTCTACTCATAGGTGATCTCTGCTTAACATACAAGGCCATGCCAAACCCAGAGCTGTTGGACATGCTACACTTAAAGAAATCCCAATCCCTCAGAGCCACACGCTCTGGGGATCTAAACCTTGTAATCACAATGAACAAAACAAGCTGGAGAGATAGGTTCCTGACCCAGAGACTCCCCAGACTCTGGAATAGACAGCCCATGCATGTCTAGCAGAGCACCTTTTTGGTTCTCTTCAAAAGGAACCTTGACGATTGTATGGGAGATAGGAAATTCACCCTGGGGATCACATCAGTCACCCTGCTAGATAGGGGTCCAGGGAAGAAAATATCGTGGGAAGAAATAGCCAGGAAATTGTTATGGCTAGGCTTGTATAGGACCTAGGGCTGAAAGCTTAGTACCAACCTATGAACTGGACGGCCCTCCAAAATTAATGAAAAGACAAGATGAAAACTGGTCAGGGAGGCTGCCTAGAGACCTACAGCAACACTAAAGGAGCTGCAGGAATTTCTGGCAAGTAATGGTTGTGTACTATATGTGACAACAATCATCCATATTTTCCATATGTCTGGACTATAGGGTAGGGTTGCAAGAATGAAGCCTTTTCTTACACAGAAAAATATCCAGAGCTGGCTAAAATTTGCTAAACAATACATCGTCTCCCGAAAGCATGTGGGAAAATGTGTTGTGGTCTTATGAGACCAAGGCTGAACTTTTTCGCCACAATTCCAAAATGTATGTTTGGTGCAAAAATAACACTTCGCATCACCAAAAGAACACCATCCCCACGGTGAAACAGGGTGGTGGCAGCATCATGCTTTGGGGTTGCTTTTCTTCAGCTGAAAGTGGGGCTTTAGTCAAGGTGGAGGGAATTATGAACAGTTCCAAATACCAGTCATTTTTGGCCCTAAACCTTCAGGCATCTGTTAGAAAGATGAAGAGGAATTTCATCTTTCATCACGATGATGACCCGGAGCATGCATCCAAATCAACAAAAGAATGGCTTCACTAGAAGAAAATTAAAGTTTTGTAATGACCCAGCCTGAGCCCAGACCTAAATCCAATAGAAAATCTGTGGGGTGACCTGAAGAGGGCTGTACACAAGAGATGCCCTCACAATCTGGCAGATATGGAGCGCTTTTGCAAGGAAGAGTGGGCAAATATTGCCAAGTCAAGATGTGTCGTGCTGATATACTCCTTCCCAAAAAGACTGAATGCTGTAATTAAATCAAAAGGTGCTTCAGCAAAGTATTAGTTTAAGGGTGCGCATACTTATGCAACCAGCTTATTGTACGTTTTTTATTTTTTTATATTTTTACCCCTCTAACAGATTTGTTTGTTTTTCAATTGAATTGTACAGGTTACAGGTCACATTACAGGTGGGAAAAGTTTTGAAATGATTTATTGTGGTCTAATTTTTTCATATCACAAAAACCTGGCATTTTAACAGGGATGTGTACACTTTTTATATCCACTGTAATTATTGGCCCTCTTATAGTAATTAATTCTAGTCTTTAGATGGAGATTTGACTGACAAAACTATAATATCTGCCAGGGTTAGTCCTGATTGTCCAGATTTGATCTTGAGGCTGAGTCAAATGCTAAGGACTAGGATAAGATCTTTATGTTACTGCCCTCTGCTGGGCATTTTAGTTATTGCACCATGCTAAAATGTTATGTTTCCCCTGGTACTATTTAGTTCAGAGATGTTTGACTGCTGAGCTTGGCCAATCATGTAAGTTTCGACACATGAACATAATGACACTCACTTTTGATTACGACAATTTTTAAGTGGAAATACAGAGGTGATTTATAGAAAGTAAAAGGGGTGGCCAAACAGTGAATAGAAATGGAAATTGAAGTTTTCAGGTTTATTTTTGTCTTTGGTATTCTAGTGTTAGCTCTGTCTGTTGGTTTCTAGCAGAATGATGAACTGGCACTGAATAGTTAAGATATTTAATATCAGGTGATGTAGACATTCTGGTTAAAGGACAGGATCAGTGAAACTGCATACGATTTTTGTGTTGTGTGTGTTGATTTCTTTTTCTTTCTTCTGTTTTTTTTCAGTTTGCTTATTAAAGTTGACTATGGCTTGTATTTTATATTGGACAGAAATACAAGGTTGTGGTCACATGGCTAGCAAAGCAGTTATGCTGTATTAACCTCACAGTTCAGTCTCATTTTATGTGTCCTTGATGGGCTCCACTACTTCACTTTTTTCATAAATCTCATGATGCTATAAAACAAGATAATGCAGAAAGTGAGTACTTTATTCTACCTAGAATAGGAGGAAGCTTCAATAGAGACAATCATACAATTTCTTCTATAGAATAAAAAAAAATGAAAGTGCTTTTGTGCCATGTGATACTTAAACACTTTAGAACACAACTTGCTTATGTCTTTTTTAACAAACATTAACATCAACCTTTTTAAATAATTTTATAAATGTTTCAGAACTTTTTTTATTTTAATTGCTACACTTTTTAATGCACCTCATTATTATTAGTAAAAAAGAAACTTGGAACATCAGCATTTTAAGTAGTTGTAGAAATCATCATATTTTCAGGTTGCAGATATAACAGAGGTGTTGTTGAATTTATAATGATCCTTATCACCTTTTGTTATTTTTCTTCAGGGCGGACTGAAACAGTACTGCTTTCTGGTGTTTCTGGTGGAGTGTTCTTTGGTGGTCACTTTGATCTTCTTTATGGTTCCAGAAACCAAAAACAAATCATTTCTTGAAATCAGGCAGCTGTTTCTAAACAGGGACATTTGGAAGATGAAGAAAACAAGAGAAGAAATCCAAAATGGAGGACCTTTGCTGAATACTGAAATATGAAGTAATTTTCAGCTACTATTTCCATAGGACAGTGTTTCCCTATGTTCTTCTTCAGATGACTTCATCATTTTTCCCTGAGTTATATTATTCTGCAACGATAAGAATAGAAGAGCCTGTTTTTACTTCAACTTCATATTTTGTTGTCTCCAAGGACAGCTGTCCTTTTCATATTATCTGCTGTAACAGCAGAAAAGAAGCACCCCATCCTGTCCCTCTGTAACACTCATTCAGTTTTCACTTCATAAAGGTTGGCAGTGAGGACTAAGTGAGGAGAATGGTTTGCAAAACATGAAAATGTACCCTGGTCATGTTTTATAAGGACTGCTGTCACCAAAACGCATTGCATATTTGTGTATTGTGGGCTTCCACAGCTGCTCCAGTCACCATCATTTGAGCTCATGTTACATCATCAGACCTGTACCTGCATGCACTAGCAATGCATCGAGAGATACCTTCTATATTAAAATATGAAACTGGAACACCTGATACATTATCTCACATTCTAACAACCTAATTCAAAGTGTGGTATCTAGCACCTTAGTCCTTTGTATCATATGAAGGGAGATTAGGTAAGCTTCTAGGATAACAGATAATTATGATGACATAGAAATGCAGAAGCATAGTTTGTATCTCAGTAGGTACTACTAGCTCTTGGAATTGGAATTATAGGCAATATTTGCATTTCTGTCAGTCACAAAAAACAGGATATGCTCATTGATTTGTTCACTGTTGCAGTAGTGAGAACACTTAGGACTTCTATTGCTTAAGGCCTAAGATCTGGTCTGTTTTCCACAGTTTTTTATCCTTCCCCTCCTGGACAAGAAGAAGCCATCCCACCTAACTATCAGCATATCTGTGTATAGCAAGGATGT